>NC_044557.1:127713160-127946801 GCF_007565055.1 Rhinopithecus roxellana | reverse complement strand
AAGTACCAGGCAGGAGGACTAAACACCAGACAAACCCAGCCCCAGATGCCCCGAGGGAGCCATCCCAGTACTCACTCCGCTGCACTGAAATGATGTCCAGGTCAGTTTATCCCACTAGACCAAGAACTCCAGCTCTCCATGTGTCAGTCACCAGTCGCTGCCTCTGCATCTCCTGCTCTAGGATGGTGCTTCTGCACTTCACAGGAAATCTGTATCAATGTTTGTCAACACTATGTATGACAGTGTAACTTAATATCTGCACAGAAAACATAAATTCTTTGAGGACCAGGGCCGGGATTATTAGCCTTTGTACTCCCACTGCCACTGTCTGGGACATCAGAGGCACTCGGTAGAAGTTGGTGAAGAGAAAGAAAAGGCAGAGGAGAGACAGGAAAGCAGGACCAACACTGCAGACACAGATTCTGAGGTGGCTGGAGGAGAGGCAGGGCAGAGAAACTTCCTGGATGCTGGAATGGGGTTCACTGTGATACCTGCTGCTGGATTTCAAATGTCAAAGGTGATGCTTTGCTGACCTTGACCTCTGACTGCCCTTTAGCTTTCCCAATCTCAAGGCAGGGCACTTAGCAACTGCAATGTCAAGAAATTATGCTTCATTAAAGCATGAGAATGTTATTTACATGGACGTTCATTACTTCATTTTTTACATGGGAATGTAAATAATTGAAGAGATTGTTAAAGACTAAATCATGCACATTCAATAACTTTGTAAAATATTAATGATAACTGAAACACAAATGTTGATGGTCCCCAAAAATGCTAAAATATAAAACAATACTGGCCAATTAAAGATAGAAAACAATCCTAATGAAGCTCCCCAACAGACACATTAAAACTTCTCTGTACATTAAACATTTGGGATTTCAAAGGAAAACCCAGATTCATTCCATTCTTAATACGGCGTTTAAAAAAAAAATCTTAGGTAATACAATATTTCATTTAAAATTTACAAAATTCCATTACATTCATGATTTCATTTCATCCTCAAAACAATCTCCTGAGTTAGGCAGAACAGGTATTACTAACAACTAACTCCATTTTACAGGTGAGGGAACTGAAGTTCACAAAGTACTTGGACTTAACAAAAGCTTTAATAGGGCCACATATCGAAACCAAATCCTCTGCTCAAAAGAACTAGAATAAGTTATCTTTTACATATTATTCATACTTATATCCTGTCAACATCCAAAAATGTTTTGAGGTAGCCTGCAATAATAGACACTTACCCAATAAAAACATTAAAATGAAAAACAGGGGGAAAAAAAAACAGCAGGTGACATGGGAGACAGACAAAGGTAGATAGCAAAGACTGAGACTTAGAATCTAAGAAAACTTCCTGTCTGACCTTCCAGTTCCAGGGAGATGATACTAAAGGAAACAAGATGGTTTATAGACTCATCAACTGACAAAAGAGAGGCTGCAGCAGTTCTGAACTATGAAACACTCCTGGCAGCCACAGCAAATCTCTAGGACAACATACCAATGGCATCAAAGCAAGAGTATACTTCAGTGATAGAGCGAATTAAGTTCCCTGTTTGGGACCCAGGCCAGGGCTAGAGAAAAGAACTCTGAAATGTAGAGCTAAAAAATATATCCTCTGTCAGCCAGGCACAGTGGCTCACACCTATAATCCCCAGCACTCCGGAAGGCCGAGGCGGACAGATCACGAAGTCAGGAGATGGAGACCATCCTGGCTAGCACAGTGAAATCCTGTTTCTACTAAAAATACAATAAATTAGCCGGGCTTGGTTTCAGGCGCCTATAGTCCCAGCTGCTTGGGAGGGTGAGGTAGGAGAATGGAGTGAACCCAGGAGGCGGAGCTTGCAGTGAACCGAGATCCTGCCACCGCACTCCAGCCTGGGCAACAGAGCAAAACTCCGTCTTCAAAAAAAAAAAAAAAAAAAAAAAAAAAAAAAAAAAAAAAAAACATATATATATATATATACCCTCTGTCTTCTCCATACCCATGTGTTCCCTTCCGTGAGAGACTTCCTTTCATTTAATCCATATAAAAATCAAGCCTACTCTAAATGAAAAATACCTCGACACAGAAGCAGCATTAACTAGTTAAGTTTTATTAAGACATTAACAAAATCTAGAAAACCATAAAGAAAATCTGGCTGCATTTTAAAGCCCTCTCCTAACATCAGATTCCCCAAAAGAACAAAGTGCATGGGGCATATAACAAAGACCTTTTCCTAAACTAAGATAAGAATGCAAATCAAAATAAAGGCAAAATCCTACTGAGTGAAGCAAAAATTGTAATTCAGTAGCTCAAGACTTGACCAAACGGTTACTTTTAATCCCTATAATCATCCAAATAACTAGGAATAGCAGAGAAAATTGTGTCTCCTTTCTACAGAGTCACGTGGCTTTAAGAAACTCAAGCACATCAAATTCCCACCTTACCAAACAGATAAATTGGAAAGGAGTTTAGTATTTTATTTTTAAATTATGTATTTATCTTTTTATTTTTTAGAGAAACGGTTTCATTCCGTCACACACACTGGAGTGCAGTGGCATGATTATAGCTCACTGCAGCTTCTAATCTTGAGTTCAAGTGATCCTCGCACCTCAGCCTCCCAAAGCGCTGGCATTACAGGTGTAAACCAAAGCACTCGGCCTGACTATTTTAACGAATTAATTACCATATTCCTTAGAATTGTAGCTCCTTTATAGGTCATTCAACATGTGATGCAATTTTTTACAAGTGGTATTTTTTTTTTTTTTTTTTTTTTTGAGATGGAGTCTCACTCTGTCGCCCAGGCTGGAGTGCAGTGATGCAATCTCTAGTCACTGCAACCTCCACCTCCCGAGTTCAAGTGATTCTCCTGCCTCAGCCTCCCGAGTAGCTGGGACTACAGGCATGTGTCACCACACTCAGCTAAGTTTTTGTATTTTTAGTGGAGACGGGGTTTCACCGTGTTAGCCAGGATGGTCTCCATCTTCTGACCTCGTGATCTGCCTGCCTTGCCCGCCCAAAGTGTTGGGATTACAGATGTGAGCCACCACACCCAGCCCCCAGTGGTAATTTTAAACTATGCTTCAAGCCATTACACAAAGCCAAGTACATCTACTCAAGGCACTCTCAAATTTCCATTTACTCCCATTTTACTCAACAAAATAAAATGTTAAATTGGAACATATTTCACATGACACTTAAAAGATCAACAAAATGCTCCTGAAAAGTTCTGAGCTCAACAACTCCATGAATGAGAAAAAAACAAACCAACTGGATATAGTGAACATACTGCACATAAAACACAATTGTGAAGAAGATGCAAGATACTGCCAAAAAGCTGCTTCAGGTTTCATCAGAGATACTTGTCCTTAACTCTGAGTTAAAGTATATACTCATGTAACTCAACTCGTTTAAAAGGAAACAAAGAGGAAGAAGAAAAAGAACTTCCACTTTAGAATTCACATTTTCGAAAGCCTCCATTATTTACACCATTGCCGGGAAGAGAATTTTTCTCTGCTATATTTGCTTGAAAGAATTAAAGGTGTAGGGCAAAGATTCTTGGAAATTATGTCGTTTACGATCCTCAAAAGTGAGAAACATGAAGCCCAGAAGAGAAGGCCTTCCAGGAAAATTCCAGAGCCGGAGGTAGACCCAGTACATTGTTTTTGTTTTGAGACGAAGTCTCACTCGATGGCCCAGGCTGGAGTGCAGTGGAGCCATTTCGACTCACTGCAACCTCCGCCTCCTGAGTTCAAGCTATTCTCCTGCCTCAGCCTCCTGAGTAGCTGCGATTACAGGCGCCCACCACCACGCCCAACTAATTTTTCTATTTTTAGTAGAGACAGGGTTTCACCATGTTGGCCAGGTTGGTCTCGAACTCCTGACCTCAAGTGATCCGCCTGCCTAGACCTCCCAAAGTCCTGGGATTACAGGCGTGAGCCACCGTGCCCGGCCGACCTGGTAAGTTTTCATCAAGTACTCTGAACTATGCAACAAACACTAGGAAGTAACAGAAAAAAAATTAATCTAAAAACCCTCTGGAGAGTCAAAGAAGTGCAGATTTAAAAACAGCATGAATACTTGGTTTCATGGTATTGAAAAAGGACCTCGCACTTACCTGCATGTACAAACTGCCTGCCCACCTCTATCAGAGCATTTTTCAAGCTGTGCTACAGTTAACTATGTACTGCCCAAAGCCAATCTGTCCCTGCAGATCATAAGCTCTTAAAGACCAGGACTTCAGGAGAACAAGCAAAACTTCAGAGAGAAGGGAGCCACCGAAACAGAGTTCATAGCAATGGGTCGGCAGGAGCTGATGACTGGAGGTGCGCGGTAGCCTTGGGGTCTGGGACAGCGGAGGGCAGAGAAGGCAAAAGGGCCTGCATGACACGCTACACGGCTAGGAACCACAGCTGCGGTGATTAGTTCAGTTTTATCTCGTATGCCTGTCACTTATACACCATCTGTTGTTCAGAAAGAACTTCAGGTTGAGTATTTGGACTCCTTGAGCCTTCCGCTGTTTGTCTCCGGGACGTTTAACACTCTTAAAAGGGGAAAACTGTCCAGTTCGATTTTGCTTCCTGGGACATTACAGGTGTTTCAAAAGTTTGATGAAAGCATTCACTAAGGAGTGATTCCACTTTCTTTGGTGGTTGAGAAATACAGCGTCTGAGGGGCAGCATCAGGTCTTCCCATCAAGCTGAGGTCGGAGTCTCCCCACCACGGACCTCACCCTCGCTCTCCCCTCACAAATCTGACCTCTAACTGTAACTGCCTTGGCCTCATTCCGTGGGTGTGGATGCTCCTGCTTGAAACGCATTTTCAGCCCGCCAAATTCTTGGGAGAGTTTCTTCCACTCTCCAGGCGCTGAGAGCTACAAAGTTCAATCTGCCTTTCAGATTTTTTTTTCTTCCCATTACTAACGGAAGAAATCAAGAAGCGCCGGGCAGAAGGGCCCTTCTCCCTCCAATCAGAGCCCAGCCCGGGGCCAGAGCAGGAAGCGCGGCGGTGGGATGCGCGGTGACAGCCCCTCGCCCCCCGGGACCCGCCGGCCTGGGCAGAGGTCGGTGCGGCCAGCTGGCGACAGCCGTAGGGCCGACGCCTCTCGCTTCCTCCCGCCTGGGAAGTGAGAGGATAAATCACGGGGCGGGGCAGTGCGCCCCCACCAACCACTTCCCCCGCACACGGACCCCCACTACACGCGCGTCTCTGGCGGGGTCGACCCAGACGAGCCACGGGGCGGCGCACAGCCCCACTAGCAGGACGGCCAGGACCCACGCGCGCGGGTCCACGCAGCCACCTATATAGGTGACAAAACACTCAGCCGTTATGTGGGGCCGGAAAGAGCCCCCACCCAGAGTCACGGACCCCCTAGTACGAGGGTCCGCGCAGTCCCCTCGGTGAGTCTGGCGAAGCAGTGTCACTGCCAGGGAGGGCGGCGGAGTCTCCCACTCACGGTGACGCGGTCCCCGCCCCACGAGTGAGTCCTCGCAGGGCCCCCTCTGCCGCACGCGGGGACCAACCACGCCGCGGGGGGACCGGGCAGAAGCCAGCGCCCAGGTCCATGCAGTCCCCTCCGCGGCAGACGGGAGGAGCCGGGGAGCAGTGGGGACCGGCCCCCACCCGCAGGGCGACCAGGACCCCGCGCGGGCCCACGCGGTATTGCAGCAGGTGCGAAGCCCCCGGTGCCACCCGAGGCCGAGACAAAGCCCAGGCGCAAGGACCCCGGATCTCGACCTCGGACCCTGGGGAGCGCAGCTCGGAGCCGCCACGCCCGGGGCAGAGACCCCCGCCCGGTCCGGAGACCCAGTCACCAGTCGCGCCGTCTCACCTCAGGCCGCCGCCTCGCAGCGCTTGCTCCTCGCCGCGGCGCCTGGGCCAACTGGAGCGCAGCTGAGCAGCCCACACAGCCGCAGCAGCCTCAATAATGGAGTCCCGGGGCGGCGCCGCCGCCGCCGCTTCAGCCCGTGTTCCCCGCTCAGGATCCGGCTGGGATCAAGTAGCTGCAGCTGGCGCGGGGCTGTGGCCGGGAAACACACGGTGCAGGTGCACACGGCCCCGCCCGCCGCCCCGCCCCCAGCGGAGCCGGGCGCCCAGGGCCCGTCCCCCGGCCAATGGGGAGCGAGCCGCGCGGAGAGGGCGGGGCCTGGGGACAAAAGGGAGGTTGGGCGGGGCGGCGCTGGGACTGGGCGTGCGGGGTCCCGCGGGAGGACCGGACCCAAGAGCTGGCCGGATCCTTGCCTCCTAGAAGACCCAGCTCAACCTCCACCTGGAGTCTGCTCTACAGGACGCGCTCATCTCAACCCCAGAACTCAGGCTTTTAGAGCAGAGAGCGAGAGACAGGCTTGCTTTACAAAAAGGGAAACTGAGGTCCAAGGAATAGGATTGCCTGCTGCCCAAAGTCACGTAGTCCCATTCACTCGTTCACCTTGTCATTCAGCAAACATTTGGAAGCACGTATGGTGGGCGTTAGGAGTGAAATAGGGCCGGGCGCGGTGGCTCGCGCCTGTAATCCCAGCACTTTGTGGGGCCGAGGCAGGTGGATCACTTGAGGCCAGGAGTTCGAAACCAGCCTGGTCAACAAGATGAAACCCCGTCTCTACTAAGAATACAAAAACTTAGCCGATCGTGATGGCGTGTACCTGTGGTCCCAGCTACTAGGAAGGCTGAGGCAGGAGAATCGTTTGAACCCGGGAGGTGGAGGTTACAGTGAGCTGAGATCCTGCTACTGCATGCACTCCAGCCTGGGCAAAAGAGTGAGACTCTGTCTCCAAAAAAAAAAAAGTAATAGATGGGAAGTAGAAGCGAACTTAGGCCTTCCCTGAAGGAGCTCGGCCAAGGAGTACCTGAAATGTCTCTGCATCTCTTTAAGGTCTGATAAAGGAACCAGGAGCGAGCACTAATCACTTCCCTTTCCTGCCTCAGAGCTTTCATGTGTTTGCTGTTCCCCGCCTGAAATGCCAAGTACTAATGCATTTATTTATAGAAATGGGGTCTCCCTATGTTGCCCAGGCTGGTCCCAAACTCCTGGCCTCAAACTATCCTCTCGTCTCAGCCTCCCAAAGTGTTGGGATTACGGGCATGAACCACTGTGCCCAGCCCTGATCGTCTTTAAAACCTCTTTCCTCATCTTATTTGAGCTTCCTGCATCATGTGACCCCACACCCTTGGTTTTCCTGTACCTCCATAGCTGCTCCTCTGTGGGTACCGGGGACCCACCCCCTTCTCTGCCCAACTTGTATATGTCTGGGCTGAGGCCAAATGCCCTTCCATTTGCAGTGGGCACTGCCACAGGAAATCTCATGCCCTTCCGGGCTTCACAAACCATCCACATGCTCTGCTGCCTGCCAGAGACATCCATCCCAGTCAGATGCCCAGCCCTCACCTTTCCCAAAGCCCCAGCTGGACACAGGGAAGCATCTCAAATTTTCCGCGGGCCAAAACAGAGTGCTTTCTTAGTGCCCTAACTTGCTCATCCATATTCTTGTGATTCTCTGTAAACAGCTCCTCCATCCACCCAACTGCAGAGGTGAAAATCTCGAATCCTCCTCCAGTCCTTCCTCCCCGAACCTCTCATGCAGCCCTCTGCCTTCCTAGGACACTGAGCACCCCTCACTCCCAGCACCAGATGGGGTGCTGTCTGAGTGGCTGCCACTCACTTGACATGAAGTGTGACCTCTCGCCCGGTGTGGTGGCTTACGCCTGTAGTTACAGCACTTTGGGAGGCTGAGGCAGGCAGATCGCTTGAAGCCAGGAGACTGGGTCCAGCCTGGCCAATATGGTGAAACTAAAATACAACAGTTAGCCAGGCATGGTAATGCGTGCCTATCATCCCAGCTACCCTACCCAGGAGGCTGAGGCAGGAAAATTGCTTGAACCTGGGAGGCAGAGGTTGCAGTGAGCCAAGGTCACACCATTGCACTCCAGCCTGGGCAACAGAGTGAGACTCTGTTGCAAATTAAAAAAAAAAAAAAAAAAAAGAAGAACAAGAAGGAGAAGAAGTGTGACCTCTCTAAGGCAAGGCAGTGTCCCACTCTGGTTCACTTCCATGTGTAAAACAGGACCTGCACCCTGAAGGCACTCACTCAGGGAGCCTGCTGGGATGGGTGGATGCAGAGTTAAGGTCTTCATGGTTGCTGGGGCTGACCCCATCCCCATTGCTCTTCCCACACACACCTGCACACTCATCACTCCCACGCTCACACCCACCACTGAAAGCCTGGCCGCTAATCTGATTTGCCTAACAAGGTCCCCAGATGAACAATACATGCTTCCCTACCTCTCCCCTGCTAGGGCCCCACCGTGTTCTGGGATGTACTCAGGGATCAGGAGAACAAAACCTCAGGGAGTGAAAGGACATTCCAGGGTGCAGGCCTCTGCATCCCCCTCCATGCCCTCACCCCTGCCTGACACACCCTCACCCCGTACCTGGCCAGCTCCTACCAACCCTTAAAGTCTCTCCAAGTTCAGTGGTGGCAGCCACACCCTAAAGTGACTGACCCCCCAATGACCTATGCCCTTGCCTAGTCTTCCCGACCTTAGGTACGAGCAAAACCGGTGACTGTCTTTTAACCCATGGAGCCTGGCAAAAGCAATGGGATGTCACTGTCAGAGTGCATCACCTTTGCACACTGGAGAGAGAGGTTTTGCCTGCAGGTGCTGCAGGAGGGAGATGCTGTGCTGAGAAAGGACCTTTGGAGGGGCCCCGTAGGCAAGGAAGCAAAAAGCTGGACCCTTGCCAAGTGGGTCGGAGGAAATGAATTCTGCCAATAACCTCAGCAGACCGGGAAATGGATTCTGCCCTGGTTGAGCCTCAGATGAGGATGCAGCCCAGCTGCTTAGCGTGAGATCCCAAGCACAGGACCCACTAAAATGTGCTCAACTCCTAGCTTGCCAAAATTGGCTTAAAGGTGTGTGTTGTTTCAAGCTTCTAAGTTTTTAGTTATTGCCTATGAAAGTGTTAAAATATGAGACAATAACTTAGGTCCCCTCCCCATCACACACATTCTTCTTTCTGGCATTCATCACAATTATACTTACTGATTTAAAATCTCCCCCTTGGCTGGGTGCAGTGGCTCAGGAGTTCCAGACCAGCCTGGCCAACATGGTGAAGCCCCATCTCTACTAAAAATACAAAAATCAGCTAGACGTGGTGGTGCAATCCTGTAATCCCAGCTACTCGGAAGGCTGAGGCAGGAGAATTGCTTGAATCCAGGAGGTAGAGGTTGCATTGAGCCGAGATTACACCATTGCACTCCAGCCTGAGTGACAAGAACAAAACTCTGTCTCCAAAAAAAAAAGTCTCTTGCCACTAGCATGAAGGTCCCATGAGAAGAAAAATGGAAACTCTTGCTCATAACAGTGCCCCAAATGCCCAGCACGGTGTAGCTCTAGGGCAGTTGGTCGATGGTGGACGCTGCTGGTTGGAGGGCCCAGCTGGTCCTCCCAGCTGCCTTCTCCCTGGTCACATTCCATTATTGAGAACAGAATAATTTCTTGCCTTTCCAGAGTCCCTCTTAGTGGGGATTGGCCAAGTGACATTGTCCTGCCCCGGGAGACATAAGTGGAAGTTGGCTGAAAGGTTTCTAGCCGTGGTGTGCTGGGGCGATTTGAACCAGGACATGAGAGTTGACTGTCCATTGTTCGGGAATTCTGCAAGTTGGTTGTTCAACACATTCAGTACTTAAAAATATTAAATAATATAAATGCGCAAATTAAAAAATGCATTAGACCAGATGCAGTGGCCCACGTCTAACACATTGGAAGCCTGAGGCAGGAAGATCACTTGAGCCCAGGAGTTCAAGACCAGCTTAGGCAAAAAAGGAAGACCTTGTCTCTACAAAAAAAATTTAAAATTAGCTAGGCATGGTGGTGTGTGCATGCAATCCTAGCCACTCAGGAGGCTGAGGTGGGAGGATCGCTTGAGCCATCTGTTCAAGGCTCCAATGAGCTATGATAGTGCCACTGCCCTCCAGCCTGGGTGACAGAGCCAGACCCTGTCTCAGAAATAAACATATTGTATATATTAATAAATTCATAATAAATGTATATTTATATATACATCTATGGATTATAATTATATATTTAGACATAAATATATATTTTTTGTTTTATTTATTTATTTATTTTGAGATGGAGTTTAACCCTGGTCACCCAGGCTGGAGTGCAATAACACAATCTGGGCTCACCACAACCTCCACCTCCCGGGTTCAAGTGATTTTCCTGCCTCAGTCTCCTGAGTAGCTGGGATTACAGGCACGCACCACCACGCCTGCCTAATTTTTGTATCTTTAGTAGAGATTTAGTTTCTCCATGTTGCTCAGGCTAGTCTCAAACTCCTGACCTCAGGTGATCTGCCCACCTCAGCCTCCCAAATTGCTGGGATTACAGGTGTAAGCCACTGTGCTCAGCCTATATGATATATTTACATATTATGATTATGTATATTAATTTTATATAATTATATATAATATAAAAACTTTCCTTTCCTTCTCTTGTTTCTACCTACAGTCAGTCCCATGACTTCAAATGCTATCTACATGTAATAATTTTAAATGTATATTATATATATATATATATATATATATATTTTTTTTTTTTTTTTTTTTTTAAAGGAGTCTCACCTTGTCGCCAGGCTGGAGTGCAATGGCGCAGTCTCAGATCACTGCAACCTCTGACTCCCGGGTTCAAGCGATTCTCCTGCCTCAGCCTCCCAAGTAGCTGGGCTTATAGGCGCCCACCACCACGTCCAGCTAATTTTTGTATTTTTAGTAGAGATAGGGTTTTGCCATGTTGGCTAGGTTGGTTTTGAACTCCTGACCTTAATTGATCGCCCGCCTCAGCCTCCTAAAGTGCTGGGAATACAGGCATGAGCCACCTTGGCCAAAATATTTTTCTGTTTCCAAGCATTTTACATGAGAGGAAAGTGGAGAATAAATCATCTGACACTACTGTAAAAAAAATCTTTGTGCCTCTCTTCTTTTCATCTTTCCTAAGTGTACATATTACCAAAATGTCTTTAGGTTGAGGTCCTCCCGTGAAAACTTTACAGGGTGTTGTGTCCCCAACCACCCTCCTGTCTTTTCCTAGTCCTGGCATTTTAAAACTGTCTGGGGATGACCCAGGATACCCGCTGTGGCCATGTTTATTGGAGGGTCTAGTGAGTATCAGCCCTGGCGTCATCTCATCCCCAAGGACAGCCTGAGGTAGGGGATAGTCTCTCAGGGGAGCAGCTGGATGCTCTTGGCCTTAGAGGAATCTCCTGGTATAGCTCCATCTAAAATGGTGACCCTTTCGGGTTATTAAAATTTTAGGACATTAAAATTAATGGACAATACAACTTAGGATCCACGGTGGACACACAGCATGTTTACGATTTTGTGAGTAATATCATCCCCCCCCCCCCAGACATTACGGACAGTATCAAAGACCGGTGTACACCTTCTGCAATATAGGGAGGAATATCATCCTCTCGCCACCTGGATATTAGGAACAATATCAAAGGAGTGTTTATAACCTCTGCGATATTAGGAGTAATATCATCCTCTCCCAGGTGGAAATTAGGAACAGTATCACAGGGGGCGTGTACACCCCCTGCGATATTGAAAGTAATATCATCCTCTTCCCTCCTGGATCATGAGAACAACATCACTGGGGGGTGTACACTTTCTGTGATATTGGGAGTAACATCATCTTCTGTGCCTTGGAATATTCAGGACAATATCACGGGGGGGGGCGTGTACATCTTCTGCAATATTGGGAATAATATTATCCCCTCTCCCCCTGCATACTAGGAAAGATATCACAGAGTGGGTGTTCACCTCCTGCGATATGGGGATTAATACCATCTTCTCCCCTTCTGGATATCAGGAAGAGTATCACACGGGGGTGTACAGTGTCTGCGTTACTGGGAGTAGTATCAACCTCTCAGCCTTGGAATTTTTTTTTTTTTTTTTTTTTTTGAGGCGGAGTCTCGCTCTGTCGCCCAGGCTGGAGCGCAGTGACCGGATCTCAGCTCACTGCAAGCTCCGCCTCCCGGGTTTACACCATTCTCCTGCCTCAGCCTCCCGAGTAGCTGGGACTACAGGCGCCCGCCACCTCGCCCGGCTAGTTTTTTGTATTTTTTAGTAGAGACGGGGTTTCACCGTGTTAGCCAGGATGGTCTCAATCTCCTGACCTCGTGATCCGCCCGTCTCGGCCTCAGCCTTGGAATATTAAGAAGAATAACGCCGGGCGCGGTGGCTCAAGCCTGTAATCCCAGCACTTTGGGACTTTCTATCAACTCAGATGGTTACCAGGCAATATCACAAAATATGCAATTTTTTTTTTTTTTGAGATGGAGTCTTGATCTGTTGCCCAGGCTGGAGTGCAGTGGTGCGATCTCAACTCATTGCAAGCTCCACCTCCCGGGTTCATGCCATTCTCCTGCCTCAGCCTCCCGAGTAGCTGGGACTACAGGTGCGTGCCACCACACCTGGCTAATTTTTTGTATTTTTAGTAGAGATGGGGTTTCACTGTCTTGGCCAGGATGGTCTCAATCTCCTGACCTTGTGATCTGCCCATCTCAGCCTCCCAAAGTGCTGGGATTACAGGCATGAGCCACCGTGCCTGGCCAATATGCAATATTCTTTAAAATAGTTACCATTTATCAATTGCTTAATAATTGTATCTTACATATGTAATCTTGAACACCTGTAAGAACTGACCAAAGCAGCTATTATTATTATTATTGCTATTATTTTTGAGATGGAGTCTCACTCTGTCACCTAGGCTGGAGTGCAATGGCACGATCTTGGTTCATGGCAACTTCTGCCTCCTGGGTTCAAGTGATTCTTTTGCCTCAGCCTCCTGAGTAGCTGGGACTACAGGTGCAAACCATCACATCTGGCTAATTTTTGTATTTTTAGTAGAGACAGGTTTCACCATATTGGCCAGGCTGGTCTGGAACTCCTGACCTTGTGCTCTGACCTCCTCAGCTTCCCGAAGTGCTGGGATTACAGGCATGAGCCATTGCACCCGGCCCAAAGCAGCTATTATTATACACTTTTTGAAGCTGAGGAAACCAAGGCCTAGAGAAGGGCAGTGATTTTTTTTTCAAGAACACATTGCTGGATTTACATGGCCAGGCTCATGTTACTTCAAAGTGATCATCATCACCTAATCATTCACCTGGTAGAAACTTATTATTTCCATTTTCAGGGTACTCAGAAATTTTGTTACTGTATCAAGATCACAGGAAGAGTGTTTGAGACATCACCAGAATCTACAGCCTCTGATGGTGCTCCTGGGTTCAGCTTCTAGCATTACAGGTGTGCTAGCTTATCTACAAGATGGCACCCATGAGCCCTAAATTCCTGGATTGATGCTCTTGCCTAGTCCTCTATTGTGTCATATCAGGGCTGTTCTGAGTAACCAATAGAATACAGCAGAGGTGATGGCATGTCACAAAGTTAGGTCATAAAGGGCATCATGGCTTCCATGTTGCTGGCTTCCTCTTGGATCACTTCCACTGGAGGAAACCAACTGTGTGTTGTGAGATTTAAGCCATCCAGGGCGAGATCTACCTGGTAATGAACGGAGGCCACCAGCCGACAACCATGCCGGTGAGGGATTTTTAGAAGCAGACCCTCCAGCCCCAATCAGGCCTTCAGATTACTGCATCCCACATTGACTACAACATTGTGAAATGACACTGAGTCAGACTCATCCAGCAAAACCACCGAACTCCGGACCCACAGACACTGAGATAAATGTTATTTTAAACCACAGAGTTTTGGGGGTAATTAGTTACACAGTGATAGATAATTGATAGACATTGCAGATAACTTGTCTCTTTAGTCCACAAGACTTTAGACAGAGAGGAACTCTACTTGAAGATCTATTATTAAAGAACTACACTGGTCAGGCACAGTGGCTTATGCCTGTAATCCCAACATTTTGATAGGCCGAGGCAGGATGATTGCTTGAGCCCAAAAGTTTGAGAACAGCCTGGGAAACATGGTGAAACCCCATCACCACAAGAAACTTTTAAACAATTAGCCAGTCATTGTGGTGTGTGCCTGTCGTCCCAGCTACTTGGGAGGCTGAAGCAGGAGGATTACTTGAGTCCAGGGATCAAGGTTAAAAGTGAGCTGAGATTGCACCACTGCACTGCAGACTGGGCAACAGAGTGAGACTCTGTCTCAATTAAAAAAAAAAAAAAAAAAGAACTACACCTGAGAAGACTTCTCTGTATTGGGATCTGATTTAAATAATTACATCCTGGACCTCAAACCTGGACATCCTGTACAAGTTTGAGACTTTTGGGAGGAGTTGAGAGGAATGAGAGTATTTTACATGTGGGAGAAATAGAAATAATTTGTGGCCAGATGGTGGACTGTGATGATTTAAAATACATCCACAGATTATTTAATATTCCTTTCAAAAGATGGAACATAATTCCCCTACACCTGAATGTGGGCCGGTCTTAGTGACTTGTTTGTAGTGAATAGAATGTAGAAGTGATTGTGTGTGATGTCAGAGACTAGGTCATAAAAGTGATGGTGTTTTCCGGCTTGCTCTTACTCTTGGATGATCTGCTCTGGGGAGAGTTGTGAGTAGACCTCCAGCCCACAGTCATGTGAGTAAGCCTTTTGAAGAGTGGACCTTCCAGGCCCAGTCAAGCCTTCAGGTGACTGCAGCCCCAGCCAACATCTTGGGAGACCCTGAGTCAGAACCCCTGCTAAGTCACTTCCAGATCCCTAAGCCTCAGAAACTGTGAAGAAAAAAAAATGTATGTGGTTTTAAGCCCTAAGTTTGGGGCATAGTTTGTTATGTAGCAATAGATAATATGTGTGATATGGTTTAGCTGTGTCCTCACCCAAATCTCACCTTGAATGGTAGCTCCCATAATTCCTTCATGTTGTGGGAGGGACCCGGTGGGAGATAATTGAATCATAGGGTGGTTTCCCCCGTACTGTTCTCATGGTAGTGAACCAGTCTCACAAGATCTGATGGTTTTATCAGGGGAAACCCCTTTTGCTTGGTTCTCATTCTCTTCTCTTGTTTGCTGCCATGTGAGACGTGCCTTTCACCTTCCACCATGATTGTGAGGCCTCCCCAGCCATGTAGAATGGTGAATCCATTGAACCTCTTTTTTTTTTTTTTTTTTTTTTGGCAAATGGTCATGTCTTAGATATGCTTTTATCAGCAGCATGAAAATGGACTAATACAATGTTATTGCTGAGAATTTAACTTTATAATATTTTCATATTTGGATGAGAAAAAAGATTTTGGATAAATCCAAGCAAACTCTTTTCATCCTAAGGTAACAGAAACAGAGTAAATTGCCTCTATTCTTGCTCCTATTTTGTCGAATATAAGCCCAGAAATGCCGTTTGTCTTTATTGTCTAATTTTTTTATTGTAGAAATGTATTCAATCACTATATTTAGTTTAGAGAACTTTGCTGTAAACAGAACATTCAAAATTTTTTAAAATATATATTTTCTGAATAGCTACTTTATGATGTACACTGGGCATCCAGAGGCTATAAAGATGAATGAGGTGCAGTTCTTGTCTTCATGGAATTTAACCTACTCATGGACTATTAAATAATTAAAAAACAATAATATATATTAAAGTACCAAATGACATATATCCATATATTCTAAATTGTCTATTACCTTTTTACTCCTGTCTTTTCAACTTAGCCCTTGCAACTGAGATCTTTCCTAAATTTTAAGTACGTTTTATTTTAAAAAATCTTTTAGAGATGGAGTCTCACTCTGTCACCCAAACTGATCTGGAACTCTTTGCCTCAAGCAATCCTCCAGCCTCAGCCTTTCAAAGTCCTGGGATTACAGGTGTGAGCCACCACACCCAGCCAATTCATTTATCTAAAGCTGAATATACCACCAGGTGTGACGGTGTATGCCTATAGTCCCAGCTAATCCAGCTACTCAGAAGGCTGTGGCAGGAGAATCCCTTGAGCCTAGGAGTTCTGGACTGCATTACAGACTGGAAGACAGAGCAAGACCCTGTCTCTTAAATATATATGTATTCATATATTTTTTTATATTTATATTTTTTATATTTATATATACTTATATATTTATATATTTATATTTTTATATATTTATATTTTATATATTTATGTATATATATAATACAAAGTTAAAAACTCACATATCAAAGTGTGTACTCCTGAATTCACACAGTGACACACTCATGTATCCACACAGTGACCCACCCCTGTATCCACAATTAGATTTGGGAGCACAACATTACCCAGCCCATATCTTAAGGAGCTGTTATTTTGCCTTCCGTCGCCATACAAAAATTTTGCCAGTTTTTGAAATTTGTGAATAGAATGATATATATGATTTTTGGTTTGGATTCCTTCACTTAAGTTACGCTTGTGAGATTTACTTTTGCTGTTCAGGGTAGCAGTAAATTCCCATAGCTCTATGACATTAAATTATATAAATACACTTGTCCATTCTACTGTTGATGGATAACTTGATGATTTCCAGGTTTGGGCTATAATGAAAAGTACTGCTAAGAACATACACGTACATATCTTTTGATAACAGAACTCTTTTTATCTGATCTACACCGGCAGTGGAATTGCTGGGTCGTAGTGTACTGTCTTAGATTGGACTTTTAGCTCAGCTCTGTCTCCCTCTCTGTGTCCTTGCTGTCTGGCTTTTCAGTATCTCCTATTAGTGGAGTTTCAAGTTTTTCCACATCTTGTTCCACATCTGCAACAACATTTGATATTATAACTCTTTTTTTCATTTGAGATATTCTTGAGTGTTTTATTATTTATTTTTTACCTAGGTTTTCTCCTGTGCTTGATAAGTCTGAAGGAATTAGAGAGAGAGACCGTGTAAAATATAAACTGCTCCTGAGTCTGAAATAGGACGCATTAGAAGATGTAACAACCTGTTTGACAGACCCTTGTTCTCCCTGAACAACCAGATTTGTCCGAATTCCCACCTGGTTACCAAGTCGTTAGTTACCAGTTGTTTGTTGGTTGACTAGTTAGTATCAACTCAGCATTGGTCGGTTCTGTATGGATGTATACGTATATATATAAGATATATATTTAAATATATATAAGGATGTGTATTTAAGCGTGCTGATGGCTGGGTATGATGGCTCACACCTGTAATCCCAGCACATTGGGAGGCCAAGTTGGGAGGATCGCTTGAAGCCAGGAGTTTGAAACCAGCCTGGATGACATAGTGAGACCTCCTCTCTACAAACAAACAAAATAGCTTGGTGTAGTGGCACACACATGTAGTCCCAGCTACTCAGGAGGCTGAGGCAGGAGGATCGCTTGAGCCCGGGAGATCGAGGTTACAGTGAGCTATGATTGCATCATTGCACTCCAGCCTGGACAGCAAGACCCTGTCTGTGAAAATAATAATAATAATAATAATAGTAATAATAATAATAATAATAATAAATTGTCCTGGGCAGATGAGGACTTTGATTCAGCATCCAGCTTTCATTCTCCAGAAGAGGGCAGCCTCGTTCCATGTTTTGTCTGTAGGCCTCCCTGCAGACACCTCCTCCCTCCTCTATTTGTTAAAGGGCAGGCTTTATTTGTTAAGCGCATTACAGCCTCCTGGGCAGCCAGGTGGGAACTTGGGAGGTATTTTTTTCTCTTTGTTCTTTCTGGCTCTCTAACCAGATTCTAGTTAATTCCACCTGAGGTCTGGACGTGTCCTAGTTTCATTTCTAAACCTGCTGTCCCAGCTCCCTACTGTGTCTCCCAACCTCCTGCTGCAGACCCCTCAAATCTCAGACCCTCCTCTCCCCTCCCTCACCTTCTCTCTTTTCCAGAGGAATTTTTCCAAAGCACGTGCTCAAGAACGTTCCAAGGATCTCTAGCATTTGAAGAAAACAATACATGTGATTAGGTTAAAGTCTAAATCCCCGGGTGGCATTCTTGGCCCCTAAGAATCAAACTGCAATCCACTTCTCCACTTTCCTCTACTTGTACTCCCCTCAAAAAACCCATGTTTCCACGGAGTGAGCAGAACTAGGGTTTGAACAACTCTAGGTCCGAGTCCAAATGCAAAGCTCAATGTCTTTACTGTCTTTACTTTCCATCCATATGACCGTGGCAAGGAACTTAACCTCTATGAACCCTGGTTTTCATATCACTACATGGGGCTCAGTGGTACCTGCCCCTCATGGTTGGTGTAACAAATAAACGTTGCTACGAATGTAAGAGTTCCTGGCATAAAGTGACCACATGATAAATGGTACTGTCATTGTCATCTTCATCAATTTACTTAATTTACTCTGAGCTTCACTTCTTCTCTGTCATTGTCCAAATTCCCTGCTTTCCTGCCCTACTGAGATTTCATCTTGTGAGGTCCAGCCTTATGTCACCTCCTTTATGATAACCCTCTTCCTCCCCCAGCATCCCAGCGTTCACTGCTACTTCTGAGCACCCTCATTCAGAGTCAGGTGAAAATTCGTTCACCCAAGTTTACCGGGCACCCCCAACAGCACCAGCACTATGCAGGTACCACAGTGAAAGAGGCAGACAAATCCCTGCCATGGTGACAGGTATACTCTCGCAGAGAAATATGCTTAAATAAATACATAAATAAATATGTGTGATGAATTTCAAAAGGAAATTCACATAACTCCAGGACCACAGAGCAGGAAAATAACTTAGTGTCTTTTCTGTATCAGGGGCAGGGGCCCCAAATGCTTACCTCGGAAAGGCACGTCAAAGCTGAGATGGAAGCGTGATTAAGTCAGGCCAACTGAGGAGTGGAATGACATTCTAGAAAGAGAGAACTGTGCCCCTCTTCTCTGTCCTGCCAATTTTAAATTCTCCAAGATCAGACACTGAACTTTTTTTCCCATAAAATCTCCAGCAGAGCCTGGAAAGGCCCTTGCCTATAGGAATTCTTCAGAAATTGATGAACAAAAAAATGCAAAGAAATGGCAGTTTTTAAAATTGAAGTCTTTAAAACGATAGGGAAACAAGCTCTTTCTGTTCCTGTGTTTTCTGTCCCTTTCTCGGGGTGGTTACATATTTTGAGTCCCAAGATGATACGGTAGTGAAAAACTCTAGTTCTTCACAGACCACCTCTTTCGAGGGCCGAGAGCTCACAAGATGGCATGGGTGAGGGTTGCTTCAGGACAGCTTCTTACCCCCGAAGCAGGAGAGTTCTACCTGTGTGGGGTGTGCAGGTCACTTTATCCATCACACCGAAGTTCCTTCCTTAGCCAAATAAAGGAGTATAGGGTTGAGTTAGACACCCTAACAATCAACTTCTCCTGGAGTCATCTTATTTCCTGGAACTTTGGGGCTCAACTACGTTTCTTTTAATGAGAAGGCTTTTAGATGCCTCTGGGGTGGGGACAGTGCTCTCCCATGGAGGAAGAACCAGGCCTCTGGAAGTGGCCCCCCTATGCAGTTTGAAGGTGGCAGCTCCATTCACTCTATGCCAAGCATGGACACAGGAATCATCGCCAAGCTTCCCAGGCAGGCAGGCCAAGGCTCAGGCTCAGCGCTACATCCAGGGCTATTCCAAGTCAGGTTTCTTCCACTCCTGGGCAGCATCTTGGGGTCTCAAGTTCACTGCTGTGAACAGCTGCTGGCGAGTGGGGCTGTTCCCACCCTCCCCTCAATGCAGAGTCTCCCTGGGTAAACCCTTTCAGTGCCCTGGCCTCTCAAAGATGGGTGGGGTTCACTTCAAAGTGGCTGCAGAGTTCTCTTCTGCAGCAAGAGAGCTCTAACAGAGGCCTGCCTACCCTGATTTTTCAGGGGTGGAGTGTTGGGAAGGAAGGGATATCTCTGTCTCAACTTACCACTCCCTTCATTTTCAGTTATTGTGAGCGGTTTCATTGCAAGAGAAAGAAAAACTTGTAACTGATAGTCAAACATCATTCACTGGTGGTTTTCGTTTGTACGCTTGGACAATTAACCCCGAGGACCAAGTCCACATGATTAGTTTTCAGTATTCAAACAAACATCTAGCAAATAAATAAAAACGTATTCTTCACACCTGCAGTCTCAGAGAAGATGGAGAGAGGGCAGTTGGTCCTAAGGGCCTGAGAGGAGAGGTTATCTCCTAAGAGGAGATTTACGATGCAGGAAGTCAATGAAGCTGGGACATGACCCTCTATTGCCAGCCGATCCCAGGAGCTGAGTTCCATCAGCCAGGGCCGGGGCTCTTCCTCCCCACAAGGCTGAAGGCAGGCAGGGAGTCGGTGGCGGGCAGGAGAGCTCCTCTGTTGCTCATTTAGAGTAGGTCCTTTAAAATGGCAAATGATTGTTTGTTTCTGGAGGTCAGGGCAGGGGGTGACATGGAGGATAAAAATACTGTGGTCCCTCGATACCCGTGGGGAGTTGGTTCCAGGACGCCCTCAGATACCAAATTCATGGATGCTCAAGTTCCTGACATAGAAATGATGCATAGCATTTGCATATTACTGACACACATCCTCCCTTAGACATTAAAACATCTTCAGGTTCCTTATAATACATCACACAGTGTAAGTAGTTGGTATACTCTATTGTTTAAGGAATAATAACAAGAGAAAATATCTGTACATGTTAGCACAGACACAATCTCCTTTCTTCAAATATTGCTTGAATCTACAGAGGTGGAACCCAGGGATCTGGAGGGATGACTGAGCTAGGTAGAAAAGTGACTGGAGCTGGAATCGCCTTAGTCAACTATCCCCCTTAACAAAAAATTGGTGGAGACATAAGAGAAAACTTGTGGCTGATGCAGAATGGTTTTTTAACTGCTAAATTGTAAAGGTGTAAAACGAGTAGTGCTGTAAAATACCCTAAATGCAAAGGGCTGTAGATGGTGAAAGGGGAGAAGATCAACATGGAGCTGTGGGATCAGGGGCATTTCTTTGCAGATGGGACCTGAGTGGGCTGCAGTGTGACAAAGATCTGGATGGATGCATAGGACAGCTCCCTGGAGGAATGCAAACGCAGGTGTTGTGGAGGAATGCAGAAAGAAGCATATGGATCTGGTTCTTGGCTTTGCAAGTCACTCCTTCTCGGAGTCAGTGGCTCCCAAGGTTTCTGGTATCCCAAGCATCTGCTGCTTTTCCTTGCACACACGTGCACTTGCATGGGGATTATCTTCTGTGCCTGCATCCGGGATGGGGTGGGGAGTGAAGTGTACTGACATTGACAGTTTCCTTCTGATTTCACCCATTGAGAAAACTGTAAAACCCACTATACATCTGTCAAACATATAATTTTAAAGCTGAATTTATGCTTAGATATTTCAAAAATAGCAAAGGAGCACAAAGATGGAAGAAGGGATGGCTTCTAAAGACAATAACTAGCAATGTTTTTAAACTGGGAGGTTTCTGGCAGAGTACAAAGCACAGGACTGAGGTCTCACTGATTCTTGCAAAAGGTCAGCACAAAGTGTATTTTATTTGTCATGATTTTTATCTTTCAAGCAGCCACCTGAGGGCCAAACTGATGCTCAGGGAGATGGAGTAGCTTCTTCCATCACAGGTGAGGAGCCGTCAAGCTGCACCATGCCAGGGCACCATCTGCTGCAAGACTGCATCCCTCTGAGTGGCATGAGAGCCACAGCAGGGTCGGCACAAATCCTCCCTCGTTTCACACCCCCATGCTGGTAATGAGCTGACAAATTACAGATGGAGCAGGTCAGGAGAGAGAACAAACTTGCCTACCTCCCAAGCAACATACAAAAATGACATCCTTTCTAGATTAGGACCACATTTGCACGCATCCACTTTTGGATAGTCTAATATATCTTTATTAATCTCTAAATATGTCTTTTTGGTCAATAACATTCTTTTAATAACCATTAAAGATAATCTAGTATTAAATGGTTAATTTTGCTTCCCTTAGATAAAGATAACAGAATTCAAATAGAACTTGCCCCATCTGGTTGACGTGTAGTGAGATCTGACTGTGTGAACTAAGTAATGCTTGTCCTGTACAGAATGGAGAAGAAAAGCAAAGTTTTGTTCACCTGGGAGCCCATTTTTTAAAAATGCATTGATACCTAACTTAAATAATTGAATACATATCATAAACATACAAATTACACCATTTAAAATATACTTACTACAAAAAGATCCTGAACATATTTGGTTAATGCAAATAAAATTTCTTCACATTATTATAAGAGTCAAAATATTTGAAATCAATTTGTGCTTTTAAAACTATTGCTAGCTTCCCCTGGGAAAAGCCAAAATAACTGTATATTGTAGAAAAAAGTTTTTGCACTTTTGACCCAAATACACATATCAACACAAGAAGAGGCACAATAACATCTAATAATTGTTTTAAATTTCCCTGAAACAGACAAACAAATGAAACCTAGTTATTCAATGAAATACATTTCTATGGTAATTGCTAATTTGATGTTTTCACACGTGCACAAAAGAACCACTTTTTCTTGGTCACTAACGACAGCAAACCCTAGATGTCTAGGAATATATATATATATATGTGTGTCATATATATACTTACATACATACATATTTAAGAGAGCATATGAAGAAAATAGGACAGTTTGCACATACATATTCAAAGCCTCTCAGAAATTCCACTTAGGTCCACATTAGTGAGCCTTAATGTATTGCCAGCATTCCGTGTAAATAACCAGAGAAGTAAAACAAACTTTAGTAGTGGAGTCCCTCCTTGTACATTAATAGAAAATCTAGTTAGAAGTCGTATGATTAGCTCATAAGAGGTCAGGAGTTCAAGACCAGCCTGGCCAATATGTTGAAAGCTCGTCTTTACTTAACAAAAAATACAAAAATTATCCAGGAGTAGTGGCACGTTCCTGTAATCCCAGCTATTTGGGAGGCTGAGGCACGAGAATTGCTTGAACCTGGGAGGCAGAGGTTGCAGTGAGCTGAGATTGTACTACTATACTCCAGCCTGGGTGACAGAGACACGGTCTCAAAGAAAAAAGAAAAAAGAAAGAAAAGAGAAAAATGCTTATCACTTAACCAAATTCTTGCTAAGGGAATGTAATATAACTGTACCTTCTTCAGGGAATTCAACATCAGGGTACACTGGCTTAGCTGCAGTGACTCACTCGTTTTTCAATGCGGAGGTAATATTCATAGAAAAATCCATATTCCATGTGGAGAAAATGTATTTTTCCTGTGGATGAATTAATGATTAATTGGGTTGGAGTAAACTTTACTTTCTGCAGCTCTAGTATTTATTTGTCTAATGAAGATCCAATCTGGCCATCAGCTCTTACAAATGGTCATCAGATTGGTCAGATAGATTATTCTATAGCTCCAATCCCTCCCAGATAAAGTCATTGATTATCTGTATATACTCAATTGGGGAAGACCCGTATCACGAGAGGACAGAGTATGTGATGTAACAGAAACGATTCACACCGCTGTTAATGTGTCATAGACAGTGGGATCCCTGGGGAACTAAAAATAGGACAATTCAGCTAGAATTTTCTCTTTGATCAACTCTCTTCGGTTTCTGATTGTGCTTTCATGCTGAGCCCTTTCTATTCGCATTACAATTTCAATCCTTGGTTGGTGAGAATTCTTTTTAAATGTTTGCACTTCAGTTTTGTAGACAACTGAGGTTGCAGATATGGAGTTTATACTATCAAAACAATCATCAAATAATCAAAATAATCATAATTTTGAGTCAAGATTGGAACAAGAGGAGTTAAGCATTATGGTTGTTTGAGGGTCTGTTAATGCGTCTCTGATTCCCTTCCACTTGCGCGGTTTTCCCATCTGCTGGACGCGTGTATAATAACACTTACCTCATATGCCTCTTGATGGCATGAAGCCTGTATCGTGCATTTTTCTTTGGAGAAAGATTACAATTATGGCATTTGAAATCCAAGTATATATCTAGGGAATGTGGGAATTACTTGTCATTATGTAATTTCTTATGAAAGCTTTGTCTAAAATAGCAGATTGCAGAACAGAAAAAATCGGGTGCAATTGCAGGAAATGAGACTGAAAAATAATTCAGAGTTAGTTTATGAAGGGCCTGAATGCCAGCCAAAGGAGTCTGCATTTATTCTGTATTTTTCTGAAATATATCCCACAGAACACTTGTGCTACCGGATGTTAATATGTCTAGGGCAAGCTAGATTAAGTCTAAGTTTTAGGGTAGTCCTTAAATATGCTAATATGCATCGTGATTCTCTAAGGGAGCGTTGTTTTTTTTTTCCTCAAACTAAACAATATAACTTGGTAATAGGCACACAGGGAATATGAAGAATGTTCCAGCTTGGCACCTTCAGGTCAGTTAAGTCCAATATTCTGGGTACCTTCAAGATGCCAGACAGTCATTACTTTGTATCATATGTATCCAGCACACAGCAGATTGTGTATCCAGCACACAGCAGGGCTTAGTAAACAAATGGAGTGAATGAAATATCTGAATAGTCCTCAGTTGCCTTACTTATAGAATGGGAAAACAATAATATAATTGTCGAAAGGTTGAAGAGTTGGAGAAAAGTGGTCCCAGAACATTTTGCAATCAAGTACTATTTTTTAATTCAAATCAAATTAAAACAGATTTACAAATGAAAAAAGGAAAAACAGGTAAGAGACTACTATTGAATTACTGTCTAGCTGTGTAATCTTTGCTTAACTTTTCCAAAGTTCATTTGTAAAGGGGATAATCACACTTACCTTGAAAGGCTCTAATACTCTGCCAAGCACATGAACTAGGCCCAGGGGTAGGAGTATATGGTGTTGTGGTTAAGAGCAGAGGCTAGGAGCCAGACCTGAGTTTGAATCCCAGCTCTGCCTCTAACTAAATGTGTGATACCTACTATGTGTGTAACCTTAAGCAACTTAATTTCTTTCTGCCTCAGTTTTCCTCATCTGCAAAATGGGAACAAAGAGTATACTTATCTCGGAGGGCTGTGGTGAGGACTGTATATAAACTAATGAATGTTGTATATTAAGAAAAGTTCACAGCTATTCTTATTTCAGATTTTCTATGTAATTGGAAAGAGATGCTGAGGCCTGCCCTAATTTGTTCTTCTTAGACTGCAGCTGCTTGACTGGCAGTTGGTTCCCATTTCCTCCTTCCTCCCAAACTGGGTGCTCACAGCTCACATTTAACCTATGCTCTCCCCCACCAAGTCCAACTCCTGAGTTAGACCTTCTGTTCTCCTCCAAACCCCTATATATGTACATATGTATGTATTAATTTAATTTAAAAATTCACCAGTGCTTTCTTTTTTTTATTTTTTTGGTCATTAATATTCAGGGGCATTCATGTTCCTACCTGGTTTATATTTGGATTTTTTTTTCTCTGGATTATTACAAATTTTTGCCTATTGAGTTGATGGCCACTTAAAAGACAGAGGAATTCTTGGCATGTAGAATTTGGAAGGAAATAGGTAAACAAGAAAGAAGGATGAGCACTATTCTGCACGGAGATCTTTGATGAGAAAAGAGAACCAAAGCAAACTCCAAGATGTTTATGTAGCTAGTTTGTTAGTTACTTTGATATGCTGGTGTCATATCATCACTATGCTGGCAATTGGAAACAATTTAAATAGTTGCTTGAATTATTCCCACTGTAACATTATTTTGATTCCATCCTTTGTCCACGTTAATGCACTTCCCCTCAAATCCTTTGAAGATTCCATGGAATTCCTCAAATAGACAGTGAAGCATCAGGAAGTCAACAAAGTTTTGTTTTGTTTTGTTTTGTTTTGTTTGAGATGGAGTTTCACTCTTATTGCCCAGGCTGGAGGGCAACGGCACAATCTCGGCTCACTGCAATCTCCACCTCCCAGGTTCAAGCGATTCTCCTGCCTCAGCCTCCCAAGTAGCTGATATTACAGGCATGCGTCACCAACCCGGCTAATTTTTTGTATTTAATAAAGATGGGGTTTCACCATGTTGGTCAGGCTGGTCTCCAACTCCTGACCTCAGTTGATCCACCCACCTCGGCCTCCTGAAGTGCTGAGATTACAGGCATGAGCCATTGTGCCCAGCTGCCAACCAAAGTTTTTAAGAATCCTCCAATAATCCCCCAAACTCTCCCTTCTATTTCAGATAGTGGGACTCTGTGCTCATGCCAGTAAGTAAAGAAGAAGGAATAAGAAAGACATTGTGTGATTTAGTATAATAAGGAAGTAAGTGATCAAATTACTCCAGCTAGATCGGTAGAATCTATTATCAAGCACGTGGAGGCCGACAGCATTCACAAATCAACTGTCTACGTTTATACTCACTGATGACTCGTGTTTCCTTTCGAGGACAAGTAAGCTTTTTAAATGATCAAGACGTTTACATTAGTTTTGCTCTTCAATGGCTTTTCTTTAAAAAAAATCCAAAGGCAGAAGTTAAATTTAAAAGAGTTTTCCATGTGACTACCCCAACGAGAGATTATCAATCACCAAGTTAAATATTTGTATACAAAATAATATCTGGATGCATAGATTCTTACATTCATCAGATGAAGAGTGAAAGACTTATTAGTCACCATGCTTTATTTACACCCCTGTCAAAATTACATGAAAATATTTCTCTCCAAAGAACCATTCTAGAGGACCCTTTCATACAAAGTGATGTGTGTACATCTAAGAGGTTGCTCAGTTTAGCTCAAAGGCTAAAGAGTCTAGTAAACAGTTCCACCACGTCATGACTTTTAAGTGGTAGGTTACCACCAGAAAGAGACGACTTCGAGCACAGATTTCTGGCAGCAAGGCCAGGATTAAAAACCCATGTGACAACAGGCTTCAGAGAGAGGAACAATCCATTCCTAATTCAAAGGCCATCAAGCCCGAGTTGTAAGAACATTTTTGACTCTGAGAATCTTCTCTTTTTACCAAGAAAATCCCTTACAGTCATGGTTTAACATCCTAAATTAAGGAATGGAAGAAACCAAATTAATTTTTAATTTGTACTCCGCTTATATATGTTTTCAATCGTCCACTACTGCAGGATGTACACTGAACGGTAGAAGTCATATACATCATTTTTATCAGACAACCTCATCTACCAAAATGGTGATAACACAATCTTATTTTGAAGCCAAAAGAGAGTTATAAACATCAATCGTTTTCAGATATGCTTTAAAAATGTTCAAAAGTAACATCATTATTTGAAGTTATAGCACAATCATGAAAGGAAAAAAGAACCCAAGAGCAAATGAAATTCGTTATTATTTTAGTTACTTTTAGTGGAAAAAATAAAACAAGATTTGGATTTTCAGCCAGGATAAAGTAAAGACTCCTGTCAGATGTCCATTTTCTCATTAATGAACTACTTGAGACTGTACTCCTGGGTCAGCTTATTTCTGCTTCTCCTGTCTCTAGACCTGTATTAATTATATTTGTGTCTCAGGATCTATGACATAAATTTAAACAGACCCACGGGCAAATCTAAACACTGACCACACAGTGTTCAGTCTATTCATTTCTCTACAAAGTGACAGAAATTCAACCTTTAATAAGTAGAAGTTGATTCTACCTAAATTCCTAACATAACTAATAAAATGTAGTTGCCTTCAATAAAATAAATGCCCAGATACTATTTTTAAGGATACAGCAAATCCCAGTCATACCTCTACCAAGGCTAACTATGCTGTACCTTAATCTGTTTGTTCTCAGAGCCAAAATCAGTGCTTCACCTAGATTCTCCTTTCCTAAAGAGTCTGTCAACTCAAAAGAAGTGCCTCGTTCTTGATGCAGACTCATCATTAGTCAATCCTGGTCTTGGATATTCATGCTTCTAATAAGCATGATTGATAACAATCTTGCTAATAAGCAATAGTAATATCAATCTTGAATATTCATGCTTCTACTAAGATTGGAAGAATACCACTTGGGTACTTGCATATAACTCCTAGTACCTACATCCTCCACTACTTACAAGCTAACAATGCCTTTATTATTATTATTATTATTATTATTATTATTATTATTATTTTGAGACAGTCTTGTTAGACTGTCCAGGCTGCAGTGCAGTGGTGCAATCATAGCTCACTGCAGCCTTGAACTCTTGGACTCACGTGATCCTCCTGCCTCAGTCTCTTGAGTAGCGTGGATGACAGGCTTGCACCACCACACCTGGCTAATTTTTTATAGAGATGGGGTCTTGCTATGTTGCCCAGGCTACTCTTGAACTCTTGGGTTCAAGTGATCCTTCCGCCTTGGCCTCCCAAAGTGCTGGGATTACAGGCGTGAGCCACCATGCTCAGCCTAACAGTGCCTTTAAAAACCTCCTGGGTTACATTGAAAACCTTACTATCACATGTCAACTTATTTTGAAGCAAGTTAGCTTACAATTTAGAAAAGTCCTTGTAACACTTCTTGGTTCTCTCCACTGTCACTCAGTTTTCTGAAAACTTTAAGTAGAAGCAAGACCTTGGCAGCAAGATAAGTCATCACATGGTTCAATGTATATTTGTGCAATGGATCAAGTTTACCTATTATCTTGCACACTGCTCTCAATTATAACCTGAGAACCAGAAATTATCCCCTCACTTTATAAAAATACTGTTTTAAAAGATTATTTAACAGCATCATCTTTTTAAATCCATGTGTAGCACTGAAAAACACTATAAATGTATTTTATCTCTCGGGGTTAAAAAAAAATCTGAGCTGTACTGAAGGGCATTTTCTGTTGCTTCTTCAGATCTTTTATATTAACATTTAAGTGCAAATACCCTTTGTCAAGTGCTTTCAGTGCCAGGATCTGTGCTTATTCAAAGATAAAAACAAAAACAACCATATAATTCACAGTCTCTGCAGACCAAATCATAAATGTATTAACAAATAACACTGAATGCAAATTCAGGTAACCATATCAAACCTAATGAAAAAAATGTGGTTCGTCTTTTGGAGGAGTTGTCTAAAAGGATCCAATCAATCACAACTTCCCTTTTTCTCTGCAATGATACACCAGTTACCATGATCATTTCCAGAACTCAGGATACGAAGCTCTGATACATTCTCCTTGAGCAGACTGCAGAGCTCCCCTTCTCGAAACACGTGGTAGTAGCGCATAAAGGCTCTGGAGTCCAAAAGATCAGGCTGTGGATCTTCGACAGACATTGTATCATCTGCATTGGAATCTGTGGAACCAACTGCAGAAATCCTTCTCAATATTTTACTAGCAGAAGGATTATCATCTTCTAAGTTACCTGCCTCCACACAATTCGCACTGGTATTAGTGCTATCCAGAAAACTGCCCCCTCCATTTCTCCTCATTTCTCCTTGATGGTCTCCATTTAAATGCTTCAGAGTGCCTGGTGCTCTCAGCCACTCTAAGTGTTTTCGAGAAGAAGATTCCACAAACACTTCCTCATCTAAGTTTTGCTCTTTTGTTGAAAATGGCTCTTGGTGATCAAAGTCTAAACTAGAGTGTCTGGAAGGCTGGATTGTTACAGTGCTATTGGTCCAACCTTCTGTGTTTTTCAAGGGTCTTACTCTTTCAATTTGCTTCCTCAGAGTCGACTCATCCAAAGATCTGGAGAAAAACCAGGAACGAAATGATTTTCCTAATGTGTTGTAGAATCCATATTCTTCCTCTCCTTCCTTAGAAATATTTGCAAAACAAGTTCTTGCCATAGCAGGTTCATAGTCCACACTGTGGGACCGTTTTGAACCCCACTGCTCCTTAAAACAAACAGAACAGCTACACTCAGAGCAAGGAGGATGGTAGGGATGGCTTCTTTCTGAGTGTCCACACTGCCTCTTCCTCCCAGACTGGCTGGACTCTGAGAAGAGCTGGGAACACAGGGCCCTGTTCCATGGAACAAGCACGTCTTGCTTCTCAAAGCGACGGTTCTTTTGTTCCATTGCCCAAACGTAAATCATCAGCTGGCCTCCAGGAACTAAGACCCTGGCCATTTCTTTTATTGCTCTGATTCTTCTTTGTTTTGTAGAAAAATGATGTATGACTGAAAAAGACAAAACTAGATCTTACTGTGTATGCACACACATAAACCCACACATGTATATACTGGTGTTTACCACATAACAATGATGAAATTTTGACATCTAGTAAAACCTTCTTATTTCCTCCATGGCAATGATGATGACAGAAATAGCACAGGCCTGATTTTAGGAGAGAGATAAATTTTAGCTTTGGCTGCTGTACTTTAATATTAGATAGCTGATCTTGGGCAAGATATTTAAGTTCTACAGATTTTAACATGCTTCCTCGAAAATAAGAAGTCTAGAGTCCACAAATCCATAAAGTCTCTTCCAGTTCCAAAATACTATGGATTTTCTTAACCAGAAGGATGGCCACTGTGAATTCCTAAAATTTGAAAGGGATATTAAGTGTTCCCTGGTTGAATTCTATGATGTAATTCAATGTGTTAACGAATGCTTTGTACTGCTAAAGTAATAGCTGAGAAGTACAGAAATATACTGAATATTGTTTCTCTGTCTGGATAATGCAAAGATCAGCCAGCTCACCACAAGTCCTATTGATTGCTTATAATAAGATATAAAATAGTTGTGTCTATTAAAAAAATCAATGTATATAGGTCATCATTTTACTTCCAATTTCTGCAAAGTCAAAATGAGCTTCAAGTAAGACAGACTTTATCAAGTCGTAAGTGTGTTATTAGGCATAATTTTATCCACCAATAGACAGAAAGTGCTAGTCTGTTTGTTCTTGAGGGAGTGTAATCACAGTACTGTGTTAAGAGAAAACGTCAAATTATTTTTTCCTACACAGACCTACCAATATATCAGGAAGGAAATTAATCTCAAGCAAAGTTTCTTGTTTTGATATGAGTTGTGAGGGCAGAGATAGAGGTTGAAAGGGTTGCTCTAAGGGTCAAAATAATCCAACTGTTAGTGGTGATTTTAGGCAAACTAATCTTTGTAGTTTACCTGCCACAGAGATATATTAAATATCAAAAATGGGGTTTGTGTACAGATCAAACTAGTAAAGAAATATCACTCAACAGATACATTTTGTATTGTTAGCAATCAAGTTTTCATTCCTATCGACAGCACACAAACTTTGGTATCTCTACCACGCAGCAATGTAAGAAAGCCAGAGGTGTGAGGGTAAAATGGGTTTGAAGAACAAGACACCAGTGTATTTTGTTCTGCTAGATTATTTTTTTGGTAACTAGTTTTGTGATCTTTGACCAATCACTCTATCCACCTGGCCTCAGACTGCCGCCACCCACCCCCCAAAAGAAGAGTCCATTAGTATGGCTCATTTGAAAGCACACTTTTCTAGAAGTAGAGTCCTGATTACTAAGCTAAGGAGGTATAGGAGTCAGGACTGAGAAAGACTCAATCCACTGCTAATGCTCACATTTACCCGTGGTTACTAAGGGCCATTAATATCTCCCGTGCCGCGTGCAGTGGCTCATGCCAGTAATCCCAGCACTTTGGGAGACTGAGGTAGGTGGATCACTTGAGGCCAGGAGTTTGAGACCAGCCTGGGCAACATGGCAAAACCCCATCTCTACAAAAAATACAAAAAAATTAACTGGGTGCAGTGGTGTGTGCCTGTAGTTCCAGCTACTCAGGAGGCTGAAGTGGGAGGATCATTTGAGCCGGGGAGGTCAAGGTTGCAGTGGGCCATGATCAAGCCACTGCAGTGCAGTCTGGCCAACAGAGTGAGACACTGTCTCAAGTATCTCCCATATGCATGTATGTATCTCCCATAACTTGCGCCTAATTCACTTTAGAGCTTCTTCTATGGGTATATTTTCTAAATACAATCCATCTTCATTATTCATGGATTCTGTGTTTGCAAATTTGCCCACTTGATAATCAATCGCCCCCAAATCAATACTCCCCAAATTGTAGTCCCTCAAATCAATACTCCCAGACTTTCATGGTCATTCACTGACGAATGCAGAGGGGCAACTCGAGCCTCTCAATGCACGTATTCCCAGCTGAGATGAAACAAAGCAATGTTCTTCCTTCTGATTTCAACTCTAATACTGTAAACAAGGGTTATTTTTGTGATCTATTTTGTGTCACATTTTCTGCATGTTTGTGCTTCTTGTTGGTGATTTTGCTATTTGAAATCGCCTCCAAACATAGTGATGAGGTATTACCCAGTGCTCCCAAGCCCTGGAAGACTGTGATGTGCCTTACGGAGAAAATATATGAGTTAGATAACTTCATCCAGGCCTGAGTTGCAGTGCTGTTGGCATGAGCCTAAGATCCAATAAACTGTCTTTAAACAGAAACACACATAAAACAAGGCAATATATTGTTCAGCTGACAAAAATGTTGTGACCAGAGGCTCACAGAAACCCAATCCTGTATGCCTCTTGGGATTCTATATTCCACTGAATTTATTAATTCAGTGTTCACAGAGACTTTATAGAACATTACTACTGTAGATAATGATAATTGACTGTATTTTTTGGGGGGTGGTATAAGACCCCAAGAAAAAAACCATTAAAATGGAACTATTTTAATAAAATGGTCTCTTCAGTAGACTCGTACATCAACATTCAGAATTTTATTGGGCTTCAAAGTAGGTTTTTTTTCTTTGTTTTCATTTTTGTTTTGAGACAGGGTCTTGCTCTGTCACCCAGGATGTAGTGGCTCCATCTCAGCTGGCTGCAGCCTCTGCCTGCTGAGTTCAGTTGATTTTCCTCTCTCAGCGTCCTGAGTAGCTGGGACCACAGGTGTATACCACCACGCCCAGCTAATTTTTGTAATTTTTGCAGAGATGGGGTTTCGCCGTGTTGCCCAGGCTGGTATCGAACTCCTGAGCTCAAGCCATCCTCCCACCTCAGCCTCCCAAAGTGCTGGGATTACAGGCATGAGCCACCATGCCTGGCCAAGTTGTTTTTTTAAACAGAAAGTCCTTATTTATTCGTTTATTAATGCCTAAGTGACAATTCCTTTCCAATCAGATGTAATACTGTAATTTCACCTAGGAATATCAGTGTTTTATATTATGTTTTATATTTAAAGTGTAATAAGTAACAGCCTTTAAACCAAATGTTCTTAAGAAAAAAATAGCTGGCTGGGATGGTGGCTCACACCTGTAATTCCAGCACTTTGGGGCTGAGGTGGGCGGATCACTTGAGCTCAGGAGTTGAAGACCATCCTGGGCAACATAGTGAAACCCCATCTCTACCAAAAAAATAAAAAATAAAAAAAGATTAGCTGGGTGTGATGGTGTGTGTCTGTGGTCCAAGCTACTCAGGAAGCTGATGTGAGAGGATCACTAGAGTCCAGGAGGCAGAGGTTGAAGTGAGCCAAGATCACGCCACTGTACTCCAACCTGGGTGACAGAATACGACCCTGTCTCAAAAAAAAAGAAAAAAAAACCTACAAATGATTACTTCTTTACATGTTAAATGCATTAGACATGCATACACATGCATGTTCTATTAAGAAACATTGTAAATGTATCTAAAGTGGGAAGTGAGAATATATTTACCTGAAATATCAATGTCTGGAAACGATGTTGAATTTTTTTAAAGTCCCTTTTGTTTAAAAAAATCATAATCACAACTTAAAGGCAAAAGTAGTACTCAAGATACGTATCCTAAAGCAGTATTTTCCTGCTGAGAGCCCAGACAGTAGGTAGGTTGAATTCAATTACTGGATTCCAGATTCAGATGAGAAGTTTACACACGATCTCCTTTAATGTCTTGTTACATTTTGATATTTTATCATTTGTTTACATTTAACTTTTCAAGTGTACATGACTCGCTTCTCTAACCTTCAGCATTCAGAATCTGCAGGTTTAGCGTAAAGCAGCCTTTTTTTAAACATCAGTACTGTTGACGTTTTGGGCTAGATGATTCATTTTTTTGTTTTTGTTTTTGTTTTGTGAGACAGTCTTGCTCTGCCACCCAGGCTGAAGGGCAGTGATATGACTTGGCTCACTGCAACCTCCGCCTCCCGGGTTCAAGCAATTCTCCTGCCTCAACCTCTCAAGTAGCTGAGATTACAGGCATGCGCCACCATGCCCGGCTAATTTTGTACTTTTAGTAGAGATGGGGTTTCACCATATTGGCCAGGCTGGTCTTGAACTCCCGACCTCGTGATCCGCCCGCCTCAGCCTCCCAAAGTGGATAATTATTTATTGTGGGAGCCCACTTACTAGATGACATTACACATACACACATCCAGTTGTGACAATTAAAAATGTCTCCAGACATTGCCCATGTCTCCTGGGGAAAGTGGGAAGGAGCAGCATAACCCCCATTTGAGAAGCACTAGCCTGAAGGGCATCGTTGATTGCTGCTATGTTAATATGCCACCACATTTCCCTAGGATGTTTATCAGACTATTCCAAAGGTAAGTAAAATGATGCTTCTTTTTCTAATCCACCAGTAAATGAAGGCATAACTAGGTATGATGCTTAGCTCACATTACTATTATTAAAAGATATGGAAAAGCGAACATATATATACATATGTATTTCTTCCTGTTAAGCAGGAAGTGCCAACATATAGAATTTTAAATAGAGAAGTAAATATATAGGGACATAACAGAGACAGTCTATTGAAATTTCTCATACTATACTTTCTTTTATATATTATTCATATTTACATATTTATTTATATATATTTCTTATAATATAGGTCCCTATATATGTAATAGGAGAAATTTCAGTAGACTCTCTCTCTTATGTCTCATACGGTCATATATGCACACTCACACATATATATTTTACCTTTTATATTTATATATGTTGTGTGTGTGTGTGTGTGTGTATGTGTGTGTGTATATATATGTTTTTTAGGGACAGGGTCTCACTATGTTGCCCAGGCTGGACATAAACTCCTGGGCTCAAACGATCCTCTCACCCCAGCCTCTCAAAGTAGCTGGGACTACAGGTGCCTGTCACCATGCCTGGCTGCTGTAATATAGTTCTCAATTTGAAATTTAACTGAAAATAACCACATCACATTAATTCATAGTTACAGATCATACAAACGTGTGCTGTTTTTCTACTTAAGGAAGCATTTTAAATTCGAAGATGGCAACTAGGTGAACTCCATTTTCTCTGAGGGCAAGGCACGAGATGTACACTGAAAATAGAGAAGGACGTAGCCAGACACGCACGGAGCATTTCCTAAGCATAAGAAAGCTGGTCTATATCCCCTTCCTTCACCAGTGGCTCAGTGGCATGGTCTGGATGTAGGTGGCTTTGCAGACTAAAACGAATTTAGCCTGGGCATGGTGTCCATGCCTGTAATCACAATACTTTGGGAGGCCAAGGCAGGTGGACTGGTTGAGCCCAGGAGTTCAAGACCAGCCTGGACAATATGGCAACCCTATCTCTACAAAAAAATTCAAAACAATTAGCCAGGCATGGTGGTGTGTGCCTGTAGTACCAGCTACTTGGGAGGCTGAGGCAGGAGGATAACCTGAGCCCAGGAGGTCAAGGCTGCCACAGCACTCCAGCCTGGGTGACAGAGTAAGACCCTGTTTCAAAAAAATAAAAAACTCTTGAATCATTAAAAAATCCAATAACAATTTGAAGGTTTAAATAGTTAAAAGGAAAAAAAGTAAAATGAGTGTAGACAAAAGAAAAGCAGAGCCCACACATTTATCTGACATTTTATTTTATTTTATTTATTTTTTGGAGATGGAGTCTCACTCTGTTGCTTAGGCTGGAGTACAGTGGAGAGATCTCGGCTCACTGCAACCTCTGCGTTCCGGGTTCAAGCAATTCCCTGCCTCAGCCTCACAAGTAGTTGGATTACAAACGCCTGCCACCACGCCCGGCTAATTTTTGTCTTTTTAGTAAAGACGGGGTTTCACCATCTTGACCAGGCTGGTCTTGAACTCCTGACCTCGTGATCCACCCGCCTCCGCCTCCCAAAGTGCTGGGATTACAGGCGTGAGTCACCGCGCCCGGCCCATTTCTTTGACCTTTCTCCAATTTCTAGTTAAGTGGAATGATCAAACCAAAACCTTTTTCCACTAAAGATTCAAAGCATTGTATAATGTTGCTTAATTCAACAAGGTTTTCTCCTGGTTATAGACTGAAGGTTTGTGGCCCGCAAGACTCATATGTCGAAGTCCTAACCCCGAGAGTGAACGTATTAGGAGATCAGAACTTTAGGAAGTTTAGACAAAGTCATGAGGTGGGCCCCCATGATGGGATTAATGGTCTTATAAGAAGAGACCAGACAGCTTGCTCTCTCTCTCTCTCTTTCTCTTCTTCTCCTTCCAGTCTCCCGCTACATTCCACGTGATGATACAGCAATAATTAAGCCATCTGCAAGCTGGTAGGAGGGTCCCTAACAGAACCTTACCCTGCTGGCACCCTGATCTCAGATGTGCAGCCTCCAGAACTGTGAGAAATAAATGTCTGTTGTTTAAGCCAAGTCTATGGTATTTTGTTATAGCAGGCTGCAAAGGCTAAGACAATCTTCTTCATGCTTACAACCAAAATGGATTTAACAGTTTCAACTGCAAACGAGACTGTCAGAGAGCAAGTTTCCATGGCAACCATCTCTTGCCAGTCCTTACTAGTTCCAAGGTTATGGCTTCTAGGCAGCCTCCCCTCAACATGCGAAGAAACAGTCCCCACCTAATGTTGGATAAATCAATCTTTCATGCATTTTAGGAAAAGAGCAAATCATCTTATTCTGCATTTTTGTCATGAAAAACTCCATTTTATAAAAGATCATCTTTCTTGGATAAAACTTGTTATTCAAATAGGTGGATTTTTTTTTTTTTTTTTTTTTTTTTTTTTTTTTTTTTTGAGATGGAGTTTCACTCTGTCATCGTGTACAGTGGCACGATCTCAGCTCACTGCAACCTCCGCCTTCCCAGTTCAAGCGATTCTCCTGCCTCAGCCTCCTGAGTAGCTGGGACTACATGCGCTTGCACCATGCCCAGCTAATTTTTGTATTTTTAGTAGAGATGGGGTTTCACCATGTTGGCCAGGCTGGTCTCAATCTCCTGACCTCATGATCCACCCACCTTGGCCTCCCAAAGGGCTGGGATTACAGGCGTGAGCCACCGCACCCAGCCAAACAGGTTGATTTTTAAGAGTGTATTGGGACAAGTAATTTGCTTTGCAAAAGATTTTTCCATTGCAAAACAAACAAAAAAACCTTGTCATAGGATTCCTTTAAATATCAAGTTTCCCTGCATATTTAAATATGGCAGGTGTCATGTATTCCTTACCTGCATGTATTTCAGGCATGGCTTTTTTTTCCCCATTTTTTGGCATGTGTGTTTTCTGGTCATACTTTTTGGGAAGATATGAGAAACACATTCCCTAGACTCATGAACAATCTCTGGCAGTATGTGAGCAGAGTGGCATTATAAAAACAATGCCATCCAAGACCAGATGGGACCCACCTTCTCCCTGAACCTGAGTGCCTGTGAGTGGCAGATTGGTCCAGGTGACATTTGGTGTGTGAGCCCTAGAATTCTCTGCTAACAAAGGCCACTATTTTGGCCTAAAAAATGACAATATAACTTCTAAAAATCTACTTTGCTTTGCATGAATCTGGCTTCATTTAAATATAATGAAGTGCTGTTTTCAATGAGTAAGATTCCTTTTATCCTTTCTTACTCATAAATAAAAGAAATTGGAATGAATCATAAAAAAACTGCAATGACAATTTGAAGGTTTAAATAGTTAAAACAATCATATATGCCATAAATACATTTTGGAGTTGAGTCAAATCACTCAAGTAGTTGAAACAATTATTTTAAATTAGAGAAAATAAATTACATTGACATTTCTACACAGAACAGATGGTGAGTCATGAGAACAGACTAAACCCTGTCAATTATTCTCGTGGCAAAGGGTGAATGTGTGATCCGGCTGCCTTACCTCCTATGGAGATGACAGCATCGAAGCCCTCATCCCTAAAGGGGAGATTAAGGTTGTCACATACCATGGCTTCACATCCTCTCTCCCGGGCAATCTCTACCAGTGGCCCACAGTAGTCACAGCCCACGGTATGTACCTGGCTGTTTACTTTAAGATACTTCCCAGTCCCACAACCTAGAAGAGAAAAACCTGCGTTACATGCCGTCCTCAATGGAAAGTGTGAAATAGTTCATTTGTCTCATAACAAGAAATATAATTCACTTTTTTTTTTTTTTTTTGAGACAAAGTCGCGCTCATTCACCCAGGCTGGAGTACAGTGGCGCGATCTCGGCTCACTGCAACCTTTGCCTCCCGGGTTCAAGCAATTCTCTTGCCTCAGCCTCCCGAGTAGGTGGGATCATAGGCGTGTGCCACTATGCCTTGCTAATTTTGTATTTTTCATAGAGACGAGTTTCTCCACGTTGGTTAGGTTGGTCTTGAACTCCTGACATCAGGAGATTCGCCTGCCTCGGCCTCCCAAAGTGCTGGGATTACAGGCATGAGCCACCGTGCCCGGCCAACTTTTTTTTTTTCTTTTTTTTTTTTTAACTAACTAAGACAGAATACAACATGGTGTGAAGGTATTCACAAAAGTAAAAGAAAAGTCTTCAGTGAATACTTACATATTCTCATATAGAAGAGAGAAAGGCCATAGGAAAAAAATAACATTTATTGAATATTTAATGAGGTAATGTCCACAGGGCTCAGTACACTAGTGCAACCAAGGCACGTCAGCTGGTCCATGGCAAGAAAGGTAGTTCTAGTATCCCAGAGACCGTGTGCAGCCTCTAAGCTCACATCCATATTTCATTGTATATACACGCATGTGACGGCCTTTATTCTCCTGTTGTCTCTCCAAAGATTCTTACCACTTGCTGACTGCAAAACAAACAACTGTCAACAACTTTTCAATTATTTATACACTAAAACATGCCTTCAACTTTTAAAAATTTGAACTTGAATTAGAAAAGCATTTTAAACATTGTTTTTAGCCAATCTCTATTCATTGCTACATTTAAAATGATCTCTATGGGCCCAGTATACAACTCAGATTATAAAAACTACTTTTTTTTCTTAAATAGACAATTTTTGATATTCACTTTCCAGTGGCAGAGACCTAAATCATTCAGGATTCACAAAGCCCAAAGGTTTAGATCATTGAGGTCTTACTGATGTTACAGTTGAAGAAGGTAGTAACATGAATGAATAACCACCTTGAAACAAAGCCTACAATCTAATACTTTATATTATATTCTATCACAGATATATAATCTAATTCCTTTCCAGAAATACTAAAAGAAACCATTAGAGCCTATATTTGTACCTATTGACATTACCTATACAATTTTTCTACCTGAAAAAATATCTATCACTATTCAAGGGTGATTAGCTTGCTGCTTCTGAAATACATCAGGACGCTGCAACCTCTGCCTCCCAGACTCAAGCGGTCCTCCTACCTCAGCCTCCCAAGTAGCTGAGACTACAGGCATGTGCCACCATGCCCAGCCAATTTTTTTTTTTTTACTGTTGTTGTATTTTTTGTAGAGATGGAGTTTCACTATGTTGTCCAGGTTGGTCTCAAAGTCCTGAGCTGAGTGATCTGCTCGCCTCGCCTCCCAAAGTGCTAGGATTACAGGTGTGAGATACCGCGCCCGGCCTATTTGTAGTGTAATTTGTAGTGGCAAAACACAGCAAACAACATATATTAAATGTTAATATGGCACGATTAGCACAGAATCGTAGGCAGCTTTTAATACTGGGTAGCTCTATACAAAAAATATGGAATGATTTCCTCAATATATTAAAAGTATAAAAAAAGCTAGGAGTATAATTAATAGTATACTACCATTAATGTAACCAAAAAAAGGGAAACTACCCATCACACACTCACAGGCACAAATACGCTTATATTTACATAAAACATCTCAAAAAGATCATACAAGAAGCTAATAGCATCAGAGGCCTCTGGTGTGGGTTGCTTGGTGCCGGTGACTGGGATGGGAGAAGATTTTACACTATGCATTCTTTTGTGCTTTGTTGCTGAACCACATCGGTGGGTTACCTATTAAAATACTTTTACACATTTTGAACCACTTGTTCACATCCTTTAACTATTTTTCTTGTGACTTGTTGGTATTTTTCCTTTTTTTTCTTTTGAACTTATTCCTTCTGTTTGATACTCTGAACATTTTAACCAACATCTTGCCATTTCCTACACCTACCACACCTGCTTTGACACCCCAGCCCAGGTAACCACCATTTTAACCTCTCCTTCTATGAGTCCCACTGTTTTAGATCCCACATATAAGTGAGATCACTGCGTATTTGTCTTTCTGTGCCTGGCTTATTTCACATAGCATAATATCTTCCAGGTTCCTCCGTGTTGTCGCAAATGACAGGATGCTGATCTTTTTTTTTACAGTGACATTGAAGAATGCTTAGTAGATTAAAAAAATTGTCAGCCGGGCGCGGTGGCTCACGCCTGTAATCCCAGCACTTTGGGAGGCGGAGGCGGGCGGATCACGAGGTCAGGAGATCGAGACCATCCAGGCTAACACGGTGAAATCCCGTCTCTACCAAAAATACAAAAACTTAGCCGGGCGCGGTGGCGGCGCCTGTAGTCCCAGCTACCCGGAGCCTGAGGCAGGAGAATGGCGTAAACCCGGGAGGCAGAGCTTGCAGTGAGCTGAGATCCGACCACTGCACTCCAGCCTGGGCGACAGAGCGAGATTCCGTCTCAAAAAAGAAAAAAAAAAATTATCTAGATTTCTATGACATATGTTGCAGATGTTTTTACTTAGTTTGATTTTGGTCTTTTGACTAGAATTGTATGTCTGTCTAGATTTTTGTCTTGTGGAACTTTTCCATTTTTATAGGGTCAAAGTTATCCGTCAATACAGTTAATCCTCATCAATTACAGCTTCCATATTTGCAGTTAATCTACCTGCTGAAATTTATTTGTTACCCCAATGTCAATACTACAGCATTGCATGGTCATTATCAGACTTATATACTCACAGTGCAGCAAAATATTTGAGTCACCTGAGACCCACATACCCAGCCTCCTTTTTTCAGCTCCCATACTGTAGTCGTGTGTCCTTTCCATAATCTATTTAGGGCCACGATTTCTCCATTTGTACAGTTTTTACCGGTGATTTTGCTGTTTCAAAGAGCCTAAGCCTGGGGCTGAAATACCGTCTAGTGTTCCTGAACATAAGAAGGCTGGGATGTCTCTGATGGACAAAATATATGTGTTAGATAAGCTTTGTTCAGGAAAGAGTTATAGTGTGTTGGCCATGAGCCCAATGTTTATGAAATAATAATACATAGTAATCAAGGTGTCTTTAAACAGAAGCACAAATGCAACAAGCTTATACATTGGTAAATTGACAAATATGTTGTGACCTGAAGTTTACAGGAGTCTAATCCAATATTTCCCCTATGAGTAATGATTCAGTATTTGCCAATTCAATGTTTATGATACATATATGAAATGTAAGTACTGTGAATAATGGCAATGAACTGTATATTCTTTTATGATTTCTTTTTGTATGTGTATCATACATAGGCATTTTGCCTCTGAGAATATTTTAAATAACAATCTAGTTGTCATCTAGTCCTTTAATGAGCTCATTTCCTTATGCTTATATCTTTGCTTCATTTGGAATTTATTTTGATGTAAGGTATGAGAAAGTAACTCTCTGATTGTATATGTCGTTATCCCAAAGCCATTTACCTAATAACTCCTTGTCCCCACTGATTTTAAGATCCTGGTACGTGGCTTACTTACATTAATAGGTGGCAATAGATCCAAACTCACTGCACGTTCTGAAACTAGATTTATTATTTTTTTAAATTACATGGTAGAGATATTTTTCAAAGACTCCCAATTTCCATGTGACATGCACCCCTTCCCCAGATTCCACATTACTCATACCATCTTCAGCAAGTCACAAGTTCCGGTATGTCTGTTTCTCTTACCAGTGTTTAGAGTGAATATCAAACTAGACAGACTTTGCAACTACAGACTTACGACTCATGGGTGTAGTCAGCATGCAATTGCTAGAATGCAGTTTTAGGTGGGCAGGCCTTGCGTGAGATTCCAACCACAACTTAAGTCTTAGTCCTAGATCTACTAAGCTGTGGTTTACCAGTTCTTGATTTAGGAGGATGCTGAACCAATGTCCTCCAGACAAATAAGCTATTATGAAAATACTGTCTAATTAAAGATATGTTTCTGTAATGAAACACCTATAGAATAATTAAGGGAAAGGACCCATGAGATTCATAAGACATTACTGGACCTCTTGCATAATCCCACAATTCTACAGAAGGCATGTGAACCACTCAAAGTGAGCCACCAGCAGAGAACACATTTGGCAAATGTGAATGTCTTTAAATTTACAACGGTCAGTTTCACAAGCCATCATTTCCATCCTAATTTATTCAATCAATGTTAGGTCTGTTTTGGTGGAGGATGTACACAAAGGCCCTGAAAAGTCACTGTCTAAATGTAAAGTTTGAGGCCAGACATGGTGGCTCATGCCTGTAATCCCAGCACTTTGGGAGGCCAAGACAGATTGATCACCTGAGGTCAGGAGTTCGAGACCAGCCTGGCCAACATGGCAAAACCCCGTTTCTACTAAAAATACAAAAAATAGCTGGGCATGGTGGTGGGTACCTGTAATCACAGCTATTTGGGAGGCTGAGGCAGGAGAATCAGTTGAACCCAGGAGGTGCAGTTTGCAGCAAGCTGAGACTGCACCACTGCACTCCAGTCTGGCTGACAAGAGTGAAACTCCATCTCAAAAAAAAAAAAAAAAAAAAGAAAAGTTTGAGAAAGTTTTTTACTTGCTGCTGACTTGACTGTCTGAGTTTCTGCTGTAAAATGAATATTCTAGGTACTGGCATGCCAAGGGTACAATTTCAAGATTCTTATTAGAACAAAACTAAAAAATGAATCTGAAAAGCAAAGGCTCAATGGAAGATATTTCATGCTGCATGGCCCAACGGTGGGTTACCTATGTCTGCGACGATGCTGCCTGGCTTCTGTTCTTGGAGGAACTGGCGGACACGAGGCCAGGCTTTGCTCTGCAGGTCGCTGAAGTAAGGGGCTGTGCTCTCGTACACGTTGTGCACATGCTGCTTCTCCAGCTGGGCGGCTTCATGATCCATCCTGGGGAAAACAGGACCAAGCCAAGGCATGCAGGTCAGCCTATGCGCCATAGGTGACTGAAGGAGGATGCATATTTCCCAAACTTGGGAACCTACAACTGCAAAAGTCGTGCTGTTCACACACTTTCTTATAAGCTGCAAAGTACAATGCCTTCACGGTAACCATCGTTGCCAAAAGACTAGCAAATGCACGGTTTTTACCTGCTATATTAAGGAAAACAATGGTTTGAAAATGAGTTAATTATTATATAATAAGTTCCTGAAGAAGATGAATTTTTTTTTTTTTTTTTGAGGTGGAGTCTTGCTCTGTCGCCCAGGTTGGAGTGCAGTGGCTCGATCTCTGCTCACTGAAAGTTCCGCCTCCCGGGTTCAAGTCATTCTCCTGCCTCAGCCTCCTGAGTAGCTGGGACTACAGGTGCCCGCCAACACACCCGGATAACTTTTTGTATTTTTAGTAGAGACGGGGTTTCACCGTGTTAGCCAGGATGGTCTTGATCTTGACCTCGTGATCTGCCCGCCTCGGCCTCCCAAAGTGCTGGGATTATGGGCGTGAGCCACGGCGCCCAGCCAAGATGAATTCCTAATTTTAGAAGCATAACCAAAATTCTTACTAAACGGTTTACTTTGGATAAGACCATTGTATCTGATGCTGAATAGATTTCAAAATTTCATAACAGGTAGCTCACCATTTCAGCCCAATAACGAAGCCCTATTAATTCTACCTTTTTAGTGTTTGGGTTCCAGTCATGTCTCTATATCACTACTGCTTTTATTTTAGTATAGGTGCCCATTTCTTTACTGAATTACTTCAACAGCTGGCAAACAGTTCTATTGCCCTTCAATTGCTTTTCCCAATTTCAATTACGTCATAATTATTTTTGTAAAATATAGGACTGATTTTGTTGCTTCTCATGTATTTATTTTTAATTTTTGTGGGTACATAGTAGGTGTATATATTTATGGAGTGCATGAGATGTTTTGATATAGGGATACAAGGCTCAATAATCACATCAGGGAGAATGGGGTGTCCATCACCTTGAGCATTTATCCTTTGTGTTACAAACAATCCAAAATGTACAAATAAATTATGTTTTTTACTATAGTCACCCTGTTGTGCTAGCAAATACTAGGTCTTACTCTATTTTTTGTACCCATTAACCGTCTCCACTTCTCTCCCACTCCCCACTACCCTTCGCAGCCTCTCCTAACCATCCTTCTACTGTCTATATCCATGAGTTCAATTATTTTAATTTCTAGCTCTCATAAATAAGTGAGAACTTATGAAGTCTGTCTTTCTGTGCCTCACTGATTTCAGCTAACATAATGACCTCCAGTTCCATCCATATTATTGCAAATGACAGGATTTTTTTTTTTTTTTTTTTGAATGGAGTCTCGCTCTGTCACCCAGGCTGGAGTGCAGGGGCATGATCTCGGCTCACTGCAACCTCCACCTCCCGGGTTCACACCATTCTCCTGCCTCAGCCTCCTGAGTAGCTGGGACTACAGTCGCATGTCACCATGCGTGGCTAATTTTGTGTATTTTTAGTAGAGAAGGGATTTCACCGTGTTAGCCAGGTTGGTCTCGATCTCCTGACGTCGTGATCCACCCGCCTCGGCCTCCCAAAGTGCTGGGATTACAGGCGTGAGCCACCGCGCCTCGCCCGGATTTCATTTTTTTTTTTTTTTTAAAGCTGAGAACTCCATTGTGTATAAGCACCACATTTTCTTTATCCATTCATCTGTTGATGGACAGTTAGTTTGCTTCCAAATCTTGGCTGTTGTGAATAGTGATGTAATAAAACATGGGAGCGTGGGTATCTCTTGGATATATTGGTTTCCTTTCTTTTGGTTATATACCTAGGAGTGGGATTGCTGGATCGTAAGTAGCTCTATTTTCGTTTTTTTGTAGAATCTCAAAACTGTTCTCCATAGTGGTTGTACTAATTTACATTCCCACTAATAGTGAATAAGGGTTCCCTTTTCTCCACATCCTCACCAGCATTTTTTATTGCCTGACTTTCAGAGAAAGCCCATTTTAATTGGGGTGAGATGATGTCTCATTGTAGTTTTGACTGGCATTTCTCTGATGATCAATGACGTTCAGCACTCTTTCATATACCTGTTTGCCATTTTTTATGTCTTCTTTTGCGAAATTGTCTATTCAGATATTTTGTCCTTTTTGTTTTTTATTTTATTCTATTTTATTTTATTGAGATGGAGTCTCGCTCTATCACCCAGGCTGGAGTGCAGTGGCGCAATCTCAGCTCACTGTAACCTCTGTGGCCAGTTTCCCAAGCCATGAGCAGGTCTAGAGGTGCTGTCTGGGAGCCAGGGACTGGAGTCAAAAACCTTAGAAGTCTACTTGGTGTTCTATTGTACTGTGGCTGAGCTGGCACTCAAGCCACGAGATGCAGCCTTTCCCACTCTTCCCTCCCCTTTCCAAAGACCCCTTCCCCACTGTGGCCAAGCTGGTACCTAAGGTGCAAGGCAAAGTCCCCTTCCCTTGTCCCTCCACTTTTCTTAAGCAGGAGTCTTGCCCCACAGCCACCACAGCTGGGAATGTGCTGAGTCCTCATCTGGAGCCAGCAAGACTCAGTCTCACCCAGGTCCACAGAGTACTACTTGGGTATCATTGCTAGTTATGCAGGGCCCAAGGGCTCTTTAGTCAGAAGGTGATGGGCCCTGCCAGGACTAGCTCCTTCCCTTCAAGGCAGCAGGTTGCCTTCTGGCCCAGGGAGTGTCTAGAAATGTCATCTGGGAGGTAGAGCCTGGAAAGAGGGCCTCAGGACTCTGGCTGGGCCCTATCCTACCGTAGCTGAGCTGGTATCCAAGATGCCAGGCAAACTCCTCTTTACACTTCCCTCTCCTCTCCTCGAGCAGAAGGAAGGGCTCTCTTTTGGAGCCAGGAGCTGTGCAGCCTGGGTAGGGGAGGGGTTGGTGCAAGCACTCTCTTAGCAGCCCTTGCTGGTGTCTCCATAGGTGGCGTTCCCTCCTCCCCACCTAGTCCACTGGCTCTGAGGCCAGTTCAGCAGGAGGACTCACCTACGAGCTCTGGCCTAGACTGCCTTTCAAGTTTATTTAGTACCCCAGAGTCCTTTAGCCTACAGTGGTGAGGCCTGCAGGAACTCAAGTTCAGACTGCTGGGATCTGCAATTCCCCTCTGGCTAGGGCTGGTTTCAATGCTCCCTCTGTGAGCAGGTGTCAGCTGAGTTCAGCCCCATGGTTTTGCCTTCTACTGTGACAGGGCAGCACTGAGTTGGATACAGTGTTGGACAAATGCAGTGCTCTCCCTCCGCTAAGCACAGATTCTCTCTCCATGCCACATGGCTGCTGCCAGGGGGTTGGAGGAGGGATGGCATGGGCAATTCAAGACCGTCTTTCTCACCCTCTTCAGTGCTTCCTTTAGTGATATGAAGTCAAAACCAGGCACTGTGAGTGCTCTCCTGATTTTTGGTTCTCATGTAGGTGCTTTTTTGTGTGTAGATAGGTGTTAACTTTGGTCCTTGTCGGGAGGGTGGCGGAGAGAGGACACACTATCAGTGGAGCCTTCCATTTGGCCGTCTTACTCCACACCACTCCCCTCAATTCTTACCTGCAACTTCTTCAGAGGCATTTTATAGCTTGTCCCATTGGATTCAGCTGGCCTAGGTGAGCACATAAGGCTCTTTCTGATCTAGCCTCATCAGACTTCTTAAGGGTCATTTCTCACCATCTTTCCTCAGCATTAGCCATAATACCCAATGACCCGTTGTTTCTCAGCGGTGACACATTCCTTCTCATCCAGGGGCCTGAACAGATGCTATGCTTTACCTGGCTAAATTCTAGTCATTCTTGGAAAAGGCATCACTTCCTCCAGGAAGGCTTTCCTGACCTTCCAGGCAGGATAAGGGCAACAGGGAAAGAGTAAGAAAAGCATGAGAGCAGGTCCCGTTTTGGGCTTTACTCTGTCATGATTCTATTCTATTTTGGCGTGTGAGTGAGTGAGGGCTATCCCAGGCAAGTGGCCAGGGGCTCAGGTTGTGGCTTTTACCAATCAGTAGGAAAGTATTTCCAATCATTTAATAACCCATTTGGCCCTACTGATGGCTATCAGCTATTGCATCCCATGCATACCTCTACAGGGATCACAGAGTCCTGTAATCGTTGAATTCAGATAAGATATTTTTCTCTGGCAGAGTCCGCGGGAAGACTCTGGAGAACAAGGACTTGTCCTATTTAATACTGAGTTCCCAGCACTTAGGACACAGCAGACCCGCAGCAAATGATCAAATAAACACACATAACGAGAATGGAACCTAGCTCTGAGTACAGAGGGTAGTACTGGCTTTGTTAGCAGACGGAGTGATCACTCTGAGGAGCTGGGGAAGGGAGGGGACCCGACACCTGCAAACTGGCAGATGGGAGTGTAACTAGAGAGAAGGTACTGTCCCTGGACAGCCTCTGTCCCCACACCTCTACCCCTGTCCTGGGAAGTTACTGCCAAGTTACTTCCCTGTATGGAGAGAGACTTTCAGACTATGCAAATACTGTTTCAGACTATGTAAATACTGTTTCTTATTTGCTCACCCGCCAGTTTTAGCATCTACCAATGACTCTTGCCCCAATTATTACTACAAGTATCACCAAATGATGATAATATAATTCCATCATTTCTTCCGTTTCAAGGAAGAGCTATTCAGGATTTACTCTTAAAATGTAATAGGTTGTCTTTAATCAGTATGAACCAACCCACAGCCCCTGCAAAAAATTCTAGCAAACTCCTGAGTATAAATCCAATTTGTGAGGTCTGACAAAACTTCCACCCAAATTGAAACAGCTTATGTTGCACCTTCAACTGAAATTTACAAAGTAAACATATGGCTGGCTAGAACTGCCCACACAAGAGAAAAACAGAAACACTATGTGCTTTTCATTTAAATCAAAATCTCAGTAGATTTTAGTCTATTTACATTTCCCCTTCCTCAAGGAATCAATCAAGCAATACAATTTAGAGAACAAGTAAGTTTTTCTTTACTGCACTTGCAAATGTTAAGTGGTAACCAACATAAACTGGATTCCTTGCACTATGCAGTTTAAAAAATGACTCCAATTTCAAGCTCAGAATTTGTAGTATCTGAACAGCACCCCCTGAGATCTTGCCCTGAGTTTTCAGGTAACCTAAAAGAGAGTTATTTTTAAGTGTATAAGCGATATGAATCTATGTTTTCCAGTTAACTTTATAAACACTGCAGATTTAAATTTTAAACGCTGTGGATTTAAATTTCCTACAATATTTTCCACATGAATTTTATGTATATAAACAAATTCCTTGAGTTTGAAAGTGTGACTAAGCTAATAAGACTAGTACTAAAACAGGAGCACAGGATTCCAGATGAAGCGAGGGATAAAGGGTTTGGATTAGCCAGGATTCCTAATCTGTGTGCTGTCAAACTGCAGACCCATAAAATAATCCACATAAAATGTCAGTATTTAAAGCCTCACATTGTGTCCCTCCTTTGAGATTCAAAATGCACCCCAGCATACTACAAGTTTTGAAAAATCTTTTCTCAGAATTACTGGGTCTAATATACTCTTTCTGTCTTTAAACACCTCCTGTCTTTTTAGGAAATAATATTATGCGGAAGACACTTTGGAAATGCTAATTTAATGTTTTGCAATTTAAGAACGTCCCCCAAACAAGGAAGCATTTTTCCTGAGCATCCTTTTTCATTCATGTAGTTTTAGTGAAGTATGTTATCTACAAATCATAACTTCTAAGATGGTTTATAAAATGACTAAAAGGCCGGGCGCGGTGGCTCAAGCCTGTAATCCCAGCACTTTGGGAGGCCGAGACGGGCGGATCACAAGGTCAGGAGATCGAGACCATCCTGGCTAACACGGTGAAACCCCAGTCTCTACTAAAAAATACAAAAAACTAGCCGGGCGAGGTGGCTGGTACCTGTAGTCCCAGCTACTCGGGAGGCTGAGGCAGGAGAATGGCGTAAACCCGGGAGGCGGAGCTTGCAGTGAGCTGAGATCCAGGCCACTGTACTCCAGCCTGGGCGACAGAGTGAGACTCCGTCTCAAAAATAAATAAATAAATAAATAAATAATTAAATAAATAAAATAAAATGACTAAAAGTATGAGACGGTAAACATTTTAACTAGAAAGTCAGAAGGATGCACATCAGAGTTGCTCATTGCTGTCGATCCAAGAGAACCTGCTTCTGAGCCTGTGCCTCCTCTTTCCAGGGATCCCCGCCTCACTGAGTGGACCCAGGTTGAAAACCAGACCTACCGGGAACCAGTGCATGGGTGAGACTGACCGAATCTTGAGAATTTGAACTAAAAGTCCTGAATAGTCAAATGATCGCAAGTGGTTGGTTGTGATCACTTGGAGTCTGTGTTAGGGAGTCCATTTTTAGCCATGCACATATGGATGAACCAAAAGAATATTTTTCTGCAAAATGAATGTAGCTGTAGGAAACAAAAAAACAAGATGAGAGTTTGGGATGCTTCATAACATGGCGGGGGGAAAGGCAGAAGGACTGCGGAAGTCTAGTAGATGATATTCTAGTTCTAGTCCCTGTGTAGGCTCTGGACAGGGTCTCAGGGTCACTCAACTCGCAAGAAACCTGTTCATTTTAGAGTACCACCCTTGCGCCCTGAGGTACCACATTTCCTAACTTTGAATCTCAAATGGATACCCTGTTCTAGCCCTAAAATATTCTTCTCTTGAACTCATTTCTGTTTCTACAACCACACCTTTCCAAAGGCAGGCAAACTGCTTTTTTTATTAACATTTTGAAATGATTATTTTATACTTTAAATAACTAGTGTGCAGTGATGCTGACACACAATGTTGTAATATCTTACCTTTATTGCTACTTTTCAAGCAACCTGTAAAGCTTACAATGTAACCTTAAATCAAACCCCCAAAATTGAATGCTAATGATCAAAAGAAATCATAAATATGATGACAAAAACACAAATGAAACTGAGTAGACAAAGATACAACTAACTTTGCCGGGGGAAGCTGATGTAGGCACAGAAGAGCAGACCTCAGACGTTGAATCGTCTTTATTCCTTCCCTTGCCCCACAAACTCTGCCTATTTCTAGCATTTATTCCTTGGAGGATGGAAGAGAGGAGAGAAAGTGACAGAAAACTAACAGGAGAGTGAGTGGCCTGGCATGTTTCCCAAGGCTAGAAAAACAAAGAGAAGGACATTGGCAATTCCTGCTTCTGACAACAGGGTTCTATTGAGAAGTCACGAATGTTTACTTTTCCTGCCCTGGGCATGTGATTAGGCTAACATTTTTCTACCTACTTGAATTCAGGTAAACCCTATGTGACTTGCTATGGCATAAATGTGATCCCAGTGTGTTGCTTGCCAAGTTCCCTATCCCTTGTCTCTGCAAGGAAAGGTTCCTTGTCCTGGAGACATCAGCCTGGGTCCCTCAGAACTCTTGATGGAGAGACATCATGGGTATTCTAACCCCATCCACCAAAAGGAATAAACAGCTCAGTTCATCATATGAACGGCAAAATATCTAGATCATGAAAAAGTAAAAAGTATACATCAATTTTTATTAGATGACAACTTGTTACCATACAAGTTCCCCTTTTTCTTCATAAAGATTAAAAGTTTTCTTTCTCATAGGTATGTATTATTAAAAAATTGAGAGAAAACTGGATACAGTTTTGCATCCTACTTTTTTGAACTTAATATTGTGAACCAAGTGGCAACTTCTACCTACAGTCTTCTCTACCTTCTCAAAGAAACATAATCTCCACAATCATAATTCCATAGCACTTGAAATATATTGTGTGCTGTAAAGTATTATAATGGCTTAAATATTTCTACTAGATTCTGAACTTCTAAAGAAGAAACAAGATTTCATACACATCTTTGGTTAGCCCGTAGTATCTAGCACTGGGCCTAAATATAATAGCTCTAAATACGTTTAGTGAATACATGAATGATGGAACTCTAGCCAATTAAACAGTATTTCTTTTACATTTTTAAATCATATTAACAGTTTTATTTAGGTATAATTGACATATAACAAACTGCATATATTTAAAGAATATAATTTGATGTTTTTACACATGTGTGTGTATGTGTGTATGTATCTGTGAAACCATCAAGATACTCAAGATAGTGAACATATCCTTCCCACAGTAAATCAACCCTCCTATCTTCCCCTACCCTGAACAATCTTTCTTTTTCTTTCCCAATTTTTTTTTTTTTTTTTTAGACGGAGTCTTGCTCTGTCGCCCAGGCTGGAGTGCAGTGGCGCAATCTCGGCTCACTGCAACCTCCACCTCCCAGGTTCAAGAGATTCTTCTGCCTCAGCCTCCTGAGTAGCTGGGATTACAGGCACACGCCACCACGTCCAGCTAATTTTTGTATTTTTGTATAGATGGGGTTTTACCATGTTGGTCAGGCTGGTCTTGAATACCTGAACTTGTGATCCACCCACCTTAGCCTCCCAAAGTGCCAGGATTACAGGCGTGAGCCACTGCACTCAGCCTCTGAACAATCTTTCTTAATGTCATGTTTCTGGGCAAAGAAACAGGGACAGAGAGGTGGACACTGACATATATATCCAACAGCCACAATTTCAAAGGCAACTTTGAGTATTTGATATGTCGACAAATAAAAATAAAAAGCTTTCCCAAGTTTTTCCAGTTTCTTAATGATCACTGGAAAGCTACAAACATATTCACACCCAGGTGCAAATAGTAAAAATATTCCGAGGAACTGAAAAGGCTTCCAGGGAAAAGGTTTTTCTATTGTCTCATCAAGGAGATGAGACTCTGTACTTGAGCCACATAAATCTAGTGAACTCTGAGAAGGCTTTGCCCCCAAGAGTGGCTCCTTGTCCTGAGGGAGGAGGTGCTATAACTGAATGTCCTCAAGATGGTGCTTATTATACCCGCTCCTCCTAAGACGTTAGCACAGAGACCGAGGTGATAGGCTATAAGCACTTAGCCCTGTCATCAGAAAGGATTTCTCATTCGTTTGTGACGGGAACTTCCATTACCTCTATCTTGAGTTTCTTTCTGTACCACACTCTTCCCTGCAGTGAGTCCTCTATGTTTTAGCTCAATGGAAAACACACGTGGCTTTAAAACAGTTCTGTCTCCAAATACTGACATACATTTACGAATTAAAACCTCTTGTTATCATATAGAACAATAAAGCTTTTAGAGGAAAATGGAGAACGTCTTCACAACCTTGGAGTAAGTTAAAATTTCTTACAAAGGGTCGTACAAAGTGCTAACCATAAAAGGAAAAATAAAGTAGACTATATTAAAATGAACACACCATGAAGAGAGGGAAAATTCAACCCCCAGAGTGTGAAGAGGTATTCACAGTACACACCGCTGACAGTTGAGTAGTAGCCAGAATATACACAACTCCTTACAAATAAAAAAGCAATAGACAGGCAACACAACCGACAAATGGGCAAGAGACTTTACCAGACACTTCACAATGGGCAGGAGATGGGCAGGAAACACACACAAAGGGGCTTAACTTCACTAGTATCAGGGAACTGCAAATTTAACCCACGATGGGATCCCACCACCTATACAAAAGAATGGCTGAAATGAAAAACACAAGGAATATCAAGCATTGGTGAAATATGGAATTGGTGAGTTCTAATACACTGCTGGAAGAAATGTGAGTTGTTTCAATCTGTTTGGAATACTGCCTGGCAGTTACAACTAAAGCTAAACATATGCATATCCTATGGCCCAGCAACCTCACTCTTAAAGGTATATACATATATCCAAAAGATATAGACACCTATATTCACCTAAAGACATGTGCTAGAACATCCAAAGAAGCACTCTTCAAAGTAGCACAAATCTGGAAACTGCGTATGTGCCCATCATCAGTGAAATGATCAAATAAACTGTGGTATATTCATAGAATGAAATGCTACCAGAGTTAAAAGAATGAAAGTTTTCAACCATATGCAACAATATGGATCAATCCCTATATTAGTCCATTTTGTATTGCTGTAAAGGAATACCCGAGGCTCGGTAATTTATAAGGACAAGCAGTTTATTTGGTTCACGGTTCTGCGGGCTGTACAAGCATGGCACCAGCATGTGTTTGGATCCTGGTGAGGCCTCAGGAAGCTGTTACTGATCGTGGAAGGTGACTGAGGAGTACGTGTGTCACAAGGTCAGAGAAGGAGCAAGAGAGAGGGGAGGAGATGCCAGGCTCCTTTAAACAACCAGCTCTCATGTGAACCGACAGAGCATTAACTCACTCATTACCACAAGGAGGACACCAAGCCATTCGTGAGGGATCCACCCCCATAACCCAAACACCTCCCAATGGTCCCCACCTCCAACATTGGGGGTCACATTTTAACATGAGATTTGGAGGGGACAAATATCCAAACGATAAAAATTCCATAAATATCATATTAAAAGGGAAGTCCACAAAAGAATACACACTGTAGGATTCCATTTATAGAAAGTACAAAAACATGAGCTAATAGATCAGAGAAAATAAAATAAAATAAAGTACAAAAACATGTAATTCCAGCATTTTGGGAGGTCGAGGCGGGCAGATCATGAGGTCAGGAGATTGAGACGATCTTGGCTAACACAGTGAAACCCCATGTCTACTAAAAATACAAAAAATTAGCCGGGCATGGTGGAAGGCGCCTGTAATCCCAGCTACTCAGGAGGCTGAGGCAGGAGAATGGTGTGAACCCGGGAGGCGTAGCTTGCAGCAAGCTGAGATCGCGCCACTGCACTCCAGGCTGGGCGGACTAGAGACTCCGTCTCAAAAAGACAAAAAAAAAAAAAAAAAAAAAAAAAAAAGTGCAAAAACAGATAAAACAAATGTGGGCCATTAGAAGTGGGATAGAGGCTGCCTGGGGTAGCACCTGGCAGGGAGCGCTGGGGATTGGGAGGTGGTCCTGGGGTGCTGGTAATGTTGTTTCTTGATGTGGGCTCTGGTTACATGAGGGTGCTTAGGTTATGAAAAATTCATTCATTTATTTGTACATTTATGATATATGTACTTTGGTCCATGTATATTTCAATTAAAACTGCCTTTTGCTTTCAGGCAATTGCCTTGTTATGTATTTTAAACCATGTTAGAACTTGAAACTGAGCAGAGTATTCTCTCTCATCCGTGTTCTGCCATTCCCCTGAGGGATGAATGCCATCCAGTCAGCGCCTTCTGGGCAGCTAGAAACTGGAGATCACTGGGTTCAAAGATCAGGTGAAATGTCAGAGCAGTAGCCCCATCCAATAAGATGATGTCATAGTATATACAGAAACTGCTGAGAGTTTTAGCTCAGAAGAAATCTAACTGAAGAAATAAGTGACTTAAATGAGATAACGTCCAATGCCAGATTATCCAGTAACCAGTGAAGAATAGAGTCCATTTGCTCTCAATAAAGAAGTTGTTTCAGTTAGGGCAGCAGATAAGTGACTCATTAGTATGATGAGAGGAAGGAAATTCATTTTATCTACCTTATATTTGTGATCTTATTACACATTGAATAGCTTTACTCAATAACTCGAAGTGAAATTAAGGATGAATTGTGCCAGCCACAGCTTCCAAGTAGCACAACTATAATAATATATGAGGATTACTGATCTCAATAAATAGATGGGAACATAAAATTGTGTAAAGGCCCAGGAAGGAGGCTACATGATCCTCCGCTTGTAGCAGCAGGTGGTTGCTATTGCTACTTACTTTCATTCTCTAATTACCTTGCTGTTTCATTGTTACTGTTACTCATTAAGACAATTCTCAGTTACTTCAGTACCTTAGGAAGAATGTATGGACAAACTTGAGTGTCCTCATTTATTACTCTCATGTGGATCATCTGTAATATTTAGTCTACTGTTTATGTGGCTCTTTATATATGTGCAGTTATTGGAAAAATCTGCTGAGCTTTCTATTCTGCAGAGAATAAAATCTTCCTGAAAAATATTATAGTATTTATAAGCCTTAGAACCTAAGACAACAATGACGTGGGGCCTAATTGATATCTGGACGGTGAATCTCCCGAAACACACACAACTAACAGAAGAATCAGTGTTCCCTCCAAAAAAACCAAACCCAGAACAAAAACGACACAAAGAAGACAAAAATATGTATCAATGAAGTTTTTTAAATAAAAATCAAGAAAAGGATCAAGATAGAATGACAAGGAAAAGAAGAAAGAAACCAGGGGAAGTAAAAGGAGAAGAAACGGGGTAATGAATATATGTATTGAATGATTATCATGTGGTTCATATATGTTAGTGCAAAGAAAGCCAGAAACAGGGAGTAAGAAAAGCAGACAAAGAGCTAAGAGCTATGACTTAATATGTATAAAGAATAGGCCGGGCGCGGTGGCTCAAGCCTGTAATCCCAGCACTTTGGGAGGCTGAGACAGGCGGATCACGAGGTCAGGAGATCGAGACCATCCTGGCTAACACGGTCTCTACTAAAACCCCGTCTACTGAAACCCCGTCTCTACTACAAAGAAATACAAAAAAACTAGCCGGGCGAGGTGGCGGTTGCCTGTAGTCCCAGCTACTCGGGAGGCTGAGGCAGGAGAATGGCGGGAACCCGGGAGGCAGAGCTTGCAGTGAGCTGAGATCCGGCCACTGCACTCCAGCCTGAGCGACAGAGCGAGACTCCGTCTCAAAAAAAAAAAAAAAAGAAACTAAAACAAAATAATGCCAAAGGTTAAAAATTCTTGCTCTAGAAAGTCTAGAGTTGTATTGTTTTGAAGTTTAATATATTATATTCATTTCCAGAATAATAGGAAAGTATTAAAAAGGGAAATTTTCAGTGAGCCCTATGTGTGTGTAAGCTGACACATCTTCAAATGAATGCTTGAGAGGTCGGGAACTGCGCCTTGGAACTCAGCCTAGAAGTGTAAGGCAAGATTTGAAAATCTTTGTTTCAGCCAGGCACGGTGGCTCACGCCTGTAATCCCAGCACTTTGGGAGGCCGAGGTGGGCAGATCACGTGAGGTTGGTAGTTCGAGATCGGCCTGACCAACATGGAGAAAACCCGTCTCTACTAAAAATACAAAAATTAGCCAGGCATGGTGGTGCATGCCTGTAATCCTAGCTACTCAGGAGGCTGAGGCAGGAGAATTGCTTGAACCTGAAAGGTGGAGGTTGCAGTGAGCCGAGATCACTCTATTGCACTCCAACCTGGGCAACAAGAGCGAAACTCCATCTCAAATAAAAAAAAAAAAAAAAGGAAAATGTTCGTTTCTTGTCATTTAAATTGCACTTGCAAGAAGAATCAATTCCAGGGTTCCCCAAAGGTGGACAAGTCACTGCTTTTCAGGTCCTCTTAGCCTGCTTTTCAGGGAAAGTAGCAAACTTGAGAATTCTAACATAAGTAAGGTGTATAAATCAAGTCACTTTGGGACACTTGATGTGTTTGAAGAGCTGACCACTACAGAAGGAAGGAAAGGAAAGGGAGAAAGAGAAAAGACGCTTAATCCACGCAGCTACAGGCATGCAGGCATGAAGGTATTGCCTAGTTAATACCTTCTAGTCAATATCAGTGCCTTCTTAAAAAATGAAAAAGCTTCTAGTCAATATCAGTATCTTTTTAAAAAACAAAAAAGACATTAGTTTGAAAGAGCAGAGGGTCCATCAGAGGTAGTAGTGAAAAATAATTTTGGAGATCTAAGATTCTGGGGAATAGCTGATCCCTTGCCAAGCCTGAGGCCACGCACATATGACCACTATTTGCAATTGCAGACACTTTAGAGATTAAAATACTTTTATTTATTTATTTATTTATTTATTTATTTATTTATTTATTTATTTTTGAGACAGAGTCTCGCTCTGTCGCCCAGGCTGGAGTGCAGTGGCAGGATCTCAGCTCACTGCAAGCTCCGCCTCCCAGGTTCACGCCATTCTCCTGCCTCAGCCTCCCGAGTAGCTGGGACTACAGGCGCCTGCCACCTCGCCCGGCTAGTTTTTTGTATTTTTTAGTTGAGACGGGGTTTCACCGTGTTAGCCAGGATGGTCTCGATCTCCTAACCTTGTGAGCCACCCATCTCGGCCTCCCAAAGTGCTGGGATTACAGGCTTGAGCCACCGCACCCGGCCTCTAAAATACTTTTAAAAAGCCTCTATTTATCCTCTGTTTCTTTGGGGAACTGCACCTCTCTCAGACTCCAAGTGTCACTGGGGCCTGCCAGGCACACTGACAGTGGCAGTGCGGTGGGTACATGATCCAATCTCGGACAGTCATTCTCCCTGGCCCAGGAAATTGACAAGAGGTTGGAGCCGAACTGCTGATGGCTCAGCCTGGAAGCAAAGATCCTCATGTCTCATCCCAAGTTGTAACTTTCCTGAGGTTTGGTTTGCAGAGGTTCCTTTTATTGTGCCAGCTACTTAGGCATTCCCAACACATCCTCCTCCTTGCTTTAGTTCATTTTGACGTGTATAGCAAAAGGACTAAAGTATTACAAACTTGAATGCTCCTTCACAACAACAGCATCTACCCCAGTGGAGGCCACAGTGAAAGAGAGGTACCATGGCCACTAGGGTTGCCAACAGGACTCATCACAAATGGATGAAGGGACTCTTGTTGGAGCAAAAGAATCTACTGAGATGGCAATGTGCTATTGGAATGCCAGCCTAGAAGATCAAAGTTGTTGCAGTGCTGGCACCTTTGCCCCCTTTCTGTCTTTCTGTTTGTACTGCCATCCCCTAGTATCTCAGCTAGTCTAGCTGGTCTGTCTGTTCCTCTTGCTGTCTCTGCACCCCCTACATCTATCCCTTCTAATATATTCATAATGATGGGAGTTGGCAACACAACCTTCTCTGTTAATGTCCACTTGGCTGGAGCACAACACATTCCTACAGTAAAAGGTAACAGCATAGACCATGTAGCACACGTGCCATTCCTGATTTGCTGGCTACAATTCATGATTTTTCTTCTATGAATTCAAGAAAAGTTGGTTAGAATCTGTATTTCATGCCAGTGCAGGGTTAATTTTTCTATACAACCCATTGGATAATATTCACTCCTTCTTGAAAGCCCTTCAGGGGACCTCTACTGCCTACTGGATAGCACCTGCACTCCTCAGTCTGTCATGAAAAGCCTCCCTGACCTGGTCCAGTCCACTTTTCCAGTCTTATATCCTGCAACTACAGTACCTCAAACTCTCAGCTCTACCCACACAAATCTACTCACTTTTTCCCAAGTGGGACTTGCTCGGGACCTTATTCAGGTCTTTGCTGAAGCCAGCAGTGTATTCTCTCTCACCTGCAATGCTCTCCTATCACTTCCTCCTGCCAAAATCTTCTGGTCTGCAAAGTCTAGCACAGTTTCTTCCTCCTACATAAAGGATTCATGGATAACTACAGATAAAAATCATCCATCTCAGTACTTTTTTTTCTTTTTTTTTGGCCGGGGGGAGATGGAGTCTTGCTCTGTCACCAGGCTGGAGTGCAGTGGCACGATCTCTGCTTGCTGCAACCTCTGCCTCCCGGGTTCAAGCAATTCTCCTGCCTCAGTCTCCTGAGTAGCTGGGATCATAGGCGCATGCTGCACACATGGCTTGTGTGTGTGTGTGTGTGTGTGTGTGTGTGTGTGTGTGTATTTTAGTAGCGATGGGGTTTCACCGTGTTACCCAGGCTGGTCTCAAACTCCTAAGCTCAGGCAATCCACCCGCCTCGGCCTCTCAAAGTGCTAGAATTACAGGTGTGAGCCACTGTGCCCGGCCCCAGGACTTCTATACGCTGCAAACTTATTATCTCTATCACTCTAGAGCATTTTTCCGGATACTGTCATGAACTCTCAACTATATATATGTTCCCAACTAGATTATAAGTTTCTGGAGGGCAGAGATGGAAATGTGATGTTTTTATATATCTATACCTATGTCTCATCTGTACGTCATAGAGCCTAGGATAGTGCAGAACACAGAGCATCACTCAATAATTAATTGTAGAGCCAATGAATCAAGGAGCTGTTTCTTAGCTCCCTCTGCAAAACAGCAGTACTTTACTCTGTACAAGCTGGTCCTTGACTCTTTGGTCATAAATCCTAAAGAGCCAGCTGTGAGTCAGTGGGCACTTGGAGGAAAGCAGAACTAAGACTGAGCTTTTCCAGTTTTATTTTGTATTTTCTGATTTGCTGCCCCAGAGGTTTGTTGTTGTTGCTGCTGTTGTTGTTTTGAGACAGTCTTGCTCTTGTCGCCTAGCCTGGAGTGCAGTGGCATGATCTTGGCTCACTGCAACCTCCACCTCCTGGATTCAAGCAGTTCTCCTGCCCCAGCCTCCTGAGTAGTTGGGATTACAGGGGCCCGCCACCATGCCTGGCTAAGTTGTGCATTTTTAGTACAGACAGGGTCACCACGTTGGCCAGGCTGGTCTTGAACTCCTGACCTCAGGTGATCCACCTGCCTCGGCCTCCCAAAGTGCTGGGATTATAGGCATGAGCCAATGCATCCAGTCAGGTCTGTATTATAGGTACAATCTAGGCATACAACGGTCACTTTTTCATAACTAAGAAGAAATATAAATACTGGAAATGGCTCTCCTATTATAAATGCCACAGAGGACACAGAATTAAAAAAAAGAGAGCATAAAATTCTGCTTTAAAATTCAAAGACGTACTTAAACTACAATTCTAAACTGAAAATGCAAGTTGGCCCAGACAGTTAAAAGACAGGTCTTTTATATTATAAAAAAGACCTAATTACAAGATGTATAGCTTTTTAATTTTACTTTTTAATACATGCAACTTCACACTTAACATCTATATATCATTTCCAAGTACAAATGATACTGTAAACTTTTGTGTGATAAAAATCTCATTTAAAAATATGTTTAAGTCCTACAAAAGCATTTTGCTTTCTAAAAATGCTAAATATGTTCTTATAATTTTTACTTACCCCGTACAACTACTTTCAAACACTGTTTTCCACCTTATGCAAAAATAAATTCCAACTTACTTTATATCACATTGTCATAAATTTAAAATTATAGGGATTGGGAAGAATTCGATTCGCTAAAGATGCACATTGCTAAAAACGCCTCATGGTATGTGAGTTGCTGAAGGGCTGAAAGCTACTAACCTGAGTCATCCTGTGATTACAGGAAAATTACCTCTTGTCTTTGTGAATCACGGCAGCCTCCACCTCCAGAGAGTGACAGTTGCTTCTCATAACTTTCTCAATGTGTAACGTCAATTAAAACTTGTAGGAGTGAAGTCAAATAGTGCAGTCCTTCTCATGATAAACCACTTGTGTGAGTCTTGACGGGAGCACAGGCCCTATCAGGAGGAAAACAAATAGTAAACGTCATTTCACATGATAAGTATATGGAACCAGCTACAGCCCAGGTTGACTTCCTGACCTATGCATAAATTACCCAGCCAAGTAGGGATTAGAAAGAATTGTTAATATGTGGAGTGTGCCAGAATTATAAAAGTAGTTCAAATCAATGGGCCAATAAATCAATTCCTAAGCTTTCTGTAAAACATACAATACTTTCTCCTAAAATTAAATTGAATGATTTCATCTTGTTCCTGGGAAAATTGCTAACATTGAGAGTCATCTCTGATTCCAGGGGCTCAATTAAATGTATACTATCTAAGACAATATTACTAAATTGTACTAAATCATTCCAGTACAATTGGACTGCTCAATATTTTCCATATTACCAGCTACTTCCATGTCACTTTGACAAGTACTTGTTGTTATTCATCATTGTTCACATTTTTCTTCTTGTTCATAAGAGTTTGTCATGAAACCCATCAAAAAACTTTTAGTAATTAAAAAAAACAATGCACCAGAAACCACTTTGTAACATAGAGGTCTTGTGGTATACAATGAGATCCCGAGAGATGCCTGATGTGATAGGAAAAGCCCATCCTGTAACACCTTGGACCCTAATTACTTGTCTGCAAGTGGGGTGAATGAACTATAATCTAAGTCCCAGCCTGCAACCATTTTTCCTAGTTTCCTTTTCACTTGTGTGTTCACCACACTGCCACAAACTGTACTTCTCATTACTCTCAGTGATTCTCACGATAGCAGGGTGCATGTGGCTTTCCTACTTAGAGATGCATGTGGCTTCCCCCAACATTCCCCTACACCAGCTCCACCCCAGTCCTGGCCCCTATTTAAAAAATCATTGATCTGGATGTGCTTTGGAAAGCTTCTCTCTAGTCTTCAGAACTTGCCTATAGATTTTAAGCCCAGCTACGTCTCACTCATATGTAGGCACATGATCTGTGCCGTTGAGAGCCACAGAAGCTAACTTTTTAGAAGTGCATTTAAGAAGCATTTTGAAAGAGCTACCAAAGCACCTCATCTTTGCTCATGCAATTTTAGAGCCTGCCTTAATTATAAGAGAGATGATGTTTGCTAACTGAGTCCCTATGACAGGGCGAAGCTAAAAGCTCTCTGTTCGGACTTACCCTGCCAGGCTCTGACCTGGGCAGTCAACTGTCATCAGACAATGTGGTTGTCTACACGCTTTTCCTTCAGGCATTTGTGCCTAAATGTGTTAGACCTCTCAGATAAGCCACTGAAGGCAAAGTCTTGAATGCCCCCATCAGTAAGAGTACCAACGAGAAGAGAAATTGTAGCTAGTATAGAAGTAGGAGGCATATGTGAGCTACCTGGGCAGGAGGTTTGTCTATATGCCCAAATCAGGCACCCAAAACACCTACAGATATGACTGATTTTGCTTCATTTTCCTAAATTAGGATCCAAATTTGCCTTTGTCTAAAGTGCATGAATCATATCACCTTCTCCAAGAAGTTGTTGGGCAAAGATAGAATGGGGTCGTATCTATCTCAAAGGAGTTGAATTCCAATTGAGTCTTTTCATCAAATCAGTCCTATTTAGTATTGAAAGAAACACATTTCTTCCCTTCTTCTCTTTGACTAAACAGGAGGCCATCTTGTACGGCAAGGTCTCTACCTTAAACCTTCTCAAATGAGCCATGCATGTATTTTCCTGGGAAGAGGGTCAGCACCTCAAACCACGGCTCAGGGGCAAAGCCAGATTTTTGAAAAAAAAAAAAAGAATTATCTGTATTAAATTAAAAATACACATTCATCTTTTCAACAAATATTAACTGAATCTCTGGTGGATGTAAGGCACTAAGGATAGAGATAAAATAGCTCTCACCACATTCAGGACCCCAGAATTTAATATTGGAAGCATACAAATAAATAGAAAATTAAAGTGTAGGAGAACCTTTACTTCTGGGATGGATACATCCTGAGCTAATGTGATTCCCCAAACTCATGCCTTGCCTTATTTAATACCAAGAATCAAGATTATTTGATATAATCATCTACAAAATAATAGAATTGATATGGTTCGGCTGTGTCCCCACCCAAATCTCATCTTGAATTGTAGTTCCCATAATCCCCATGTATTGTGGGAGGGACCTGGTGGGAGGTAATTGAATCACAGGGGTGGTTACCCTCATGCTGTTCTCATGATAGTGAGTGAGTTCTCACAAGATCTGATGGTTTTATAAGGGGCTTTTCTCCCATTTGCTTGGCACTTCTCCTTGCTGCCGCCATGTGAAGAAGGATATGTTTGCTTCCCTTTCCACTCATGATTGTAAGTTTCATGAGGCCTCCCCAGCCATGCTGAACTGTGAGTCAATTAAACCTCTTTCCTTTACAAATTACAGTCTCAGGTCTGTGTTTATTAGTAGCCTGAGAATTGACTAACACAATAATCATATATTTATACAATCATTATAAAAGAATTATTTTGTGTCATTGCAAATTATTAAACATCATGGACCTTTAGGTCACTTGCGGTGTTCAAAATCACAACGTCGATACCCCTTATCTGGTGTGATGATGTGGGTGTGCGCCAGTGCTACAGGAGCACATAGGCGATGCAACTAATCCAGCCTCGAGTGGGAAGGGGGAGTGAAGGCTCCTTCAAGGGGCTGACACCTAAACTGAAGTTCAAAAGATGAGTAGGGTCAGCCAGGTGACAAGGAGAAGTGGGTGATTCCAGGCATATGAAATAGCGTGTGCAAAAAGAAAGACACAAAGCCAATAAATGAATAACAACAACAATAACAGCAACACACGCACACAAATATATGCAGATGTCACAGACCCACGAAGGTTTGACTTTATGACGGTGTGAAAGTGTTACACATTCAGTAATAATTGTGGTCTCTCACAAAGTTAGATGGACATGAAGCTCAGGAGAACTTCATTTAAACATCATCACTGGCTGGGCACGGTGGCTCACACCTGTAATCCCAGCACTTTGGGAGGCTGGGATAGGCGAATCACCTGAGGTCAGGAGTTCAAGGCCAGCCTGGCCAACATGGTGAAACCCCATCTCTACTGAAAATACAAATACAGTAATTTTTTTTTGAAATTACAAATAGCCAGGTGCAGTAACACGTGCCTATAATCCCAGCTATTCAGGGGCTGAGGCAGGAGAATTCGCTTGAACCTGGGAGGCAGAGGTTGCAATGAGCCAAGACCATGTCACTGCACTCCAGTCCGAGCAACAGAGTGAGACTCCATCCCAAAAAAACTAAATAAATCAGTAAATAATAAAATAAAATAAGACAATCATTATCCTAGTACATAGCCCATTAGAGACATTAAGTATATTAAATCAAAAGAGAATACATACAGCAAGAAAAGAAATGGAGCTAGAAGAGGAAGAATCACAAACTCTTAAGTCTCATAGATGTTAGCATCAGAGGAGAGACTACCATGTACGCTAGAGCTCTATTATAATTAAATTTCATTTGAGAAATGTTGACTAAGCACCTACTAGGCAACAGATGCTTTGGTAACTGTAAGACAAACAAAGATGGGTGGTCCTTACTCTCTAGAAGCTACAGACTAATTCAGGAGTAACACAGAATAACAGCTGAATAACCATAGCCAGGGGTAAGCATATGACGGGTGGATACAAAAGTATAGACAGCAAGCAATATTAGCTTTTCTAGATTGGGGTGACACTTGGACTCTGGTTCTGACTCCCTCTAAAAATGAAGCAAGTAAAACAACCTCATAAATATTTTCTCCTCTACACAAAACTCCTTAATGATACACCAGAGGGATTACAATGGAAATGCTAAGGAAAGGAACAGCTGGCATCTCTCCTCGAAATCCTATGAGCAGAACAAACTCAGAGCTTCGAAACAACAAAATATGTTGCATCTGGAGAATATGATCCTCTCTGAAATCCCATCAGGGACTAGAAAGTTACTCCTGACAACCATGTTGAAAACAAGTGAACAACCTGAGGGGAGTTTACCTCAGGGGAAGAAATCAAATACCCCGAGAGCACGTTGTTTTCCTCGAAAAATTTCAAGGAGTACGTGTCTACATGGCCTTCATTAAGAGTAGGATACTAACCCCAAAAATGAAATAGGGGAAATGAACATGACAACATCTGGGTGGGGAGTGTGAGTGTGTGTTTCAGGGAGTGGGTGTAAGAGGATAATGTAAAAATTAGGAAAAGAGAGCTGGCGGCTTAATATTGATCGTGAGATCCGTTACCAAAGGCCATTCCTCCTCAGGCAATGATAAGGCCATGTTCATTGCAACTATATTACAATTCATTTTGGTTTTGTAGATGAAAGAATGTTAGAAATGAACAAGAAAATCAAACACGAGAGTGAAGAAAAATGAAAATGTAGCAGCCGGCTTCCCCTAGCCATTGGCTGCTGGTGTCAATTTGACAAAAACAGCTCTCAGTTTGTGTTGAGATAAAAGTAATAGGTCCCCCAAAATAGCACCTTGGAAGAAGACTGCTCCGCTATTACATATGAAAGGCACTTCCAGAGAGGAAGTGGAACACGTATTACTCATCCTCTTTTCTCCCAGGAAAGAAGGTTTAGGCAGGATAGAGGACAAGGAATCCCAAAGTCATTTTACTGAAAAGAGGTTGCTCAAGAAAGAGCTTTTAAATGAAGATCATGGTTTTCAACCATAGAGCTATAAGTTATCTAATGATTTTTCTAAAGATGGAATTAAGGGGAAATGTGACAATAAATTATATATTAGTGTATTTCATAAAATAAATTTATAACACAATTGATCCCAAAGAGGCACTCATGGGATTATTACAGTTTGAGTATCCCTTAACCAAAGTGCTTGGGACCAGAAGTGTTTCGGATTTTGGATATTGGAAGACTTGCATAGACAGAATGACATTTCTTAGGGATGAGACCCAATCTAAACACAAAATTCATGGATGTTTCATAATACCTTGTATACATTGAATGAAAGTAATTTTATGCCACATTTTAAATAATTTTGTGCATGAAACAAGTTTGTGTACACTGAACCATCAGAAAGAAAAGGTGTCACTATCTCAGCCACCCATATGGACAATCTGGTTGTGTGATGGCACCATCATTCCTGACTCTAAATTTATATGCTTCTCATAAGCAATCGTGTTCATATGCTTATTCACGCTTAAATACTTAACAGTAAAAATAGGACACATCATTAATACAGTTTTTTTAAAAAGTGTGCAGGGTAGCCGAGCAGCACAACATCAGATACCTGTGTCAGCTGTTAACAGCAACAAGTAAGGGCAGGCTTTCACTCTCCATCTGCAATGCTGTGTTTTGATTAAAAGGCTACTGTACACTGTATTTTATTTTTCAAGGCAAGAAGAAACATCAGAAGCAGTTGAGGGACCAAGAAGAGGGGCCTCTAGGGATGAGGAGACATTCTGCTAGAAAGGTTTTATTATTATTGGTTTTTTTTCTCTGAGAGAGTCTTGCTCTGTTGCCCAGGCTGGAGTGCAGTGGCACCATCTTGGCTCACTGCTGCCTCCGCCTCCTGGATTCAAGCGATTCTCCTGCCTCAGCCTCCTGAGTAGCTGAGACTACAGGCACCCGCCACAACACTCAGCTAATTTCTGTAATTTTAGTAGAGACGGGATTTCACTGTGTTGGCCAGGCTGGTCTTGAACTCCTGACCTCAGGTAATCCGCCCTCCTCAGTCTCCCAAAGTGCTGGGATTACAGGCGTGAGCCCCTGCACCTAGCCGGCTAGATGGCATTTAGAAAATGTTTCCTGGCCGGGCGCGGTGGCTCAAGCCTGTAATCCCAGCACTTTGGGAGGCCGAGACGGGCGGATCACGAGGTCAGGAGATCGAGACCATCCTGGCTAACCCGGTGAAACCCCGTCTCTACTAAAAAATACAAAAAACTAGCCGGGCGACGAGGCGGGCGCCTGTAGTCCCAGCTACTCGGGAGGCTGAGACAGGAGAATGGCGTGAACCCGGGAGGCGGAGCTTGCAGTGAGCTGAGATCTGGCCACTGCACTCCAGCCTGGGCGGCAGAGCAAGACTCCCTCTCAAAAAAAAAAAAAAAAAAAGAAAATGTTTCCTCCAGAGTCACCTGTCTCATTAAGAATTTTTTTTTTTTTTTTGTCTTGGAACTCTCTGATTTTATAAACCGACATGATTTCTTGTGTTATGGCTGCACACTGCTCTAGTCCTTCAATAAGCCCATCGCACCTTTTCACCATGCCATTGACAGGCGCTTTTTCTGCAGTGTTGACAATGTCATCTTCATCATCACTACTACATAAAAGCTTCCTTTTTCTCATCACCGTTACTCATAGGGGTATTTGCAGGTCTTTTTGACATTTGCAACACTATCTTTACACCACAGAGCAGGAAATAAGCAAAAGACCACATTGGGTAACGCACGCAGGTCTTGGCCTCATGTGGGGCATCGTGGGGAACCCGTCGTTGGTGCCCAAACACGTCATTTTATTACACTTTGTGAGCATGCTCACGTGGGGAAATTTGGGCATGCGAGGAAAACATAGATCGTATCTAAAGAGGGATGGAAGGGCCTTTTGTCCCTTGGAGATGCTAAAGAAACCATGTGTCCCGTGCCTGCATTTTGACTGCAACCAGTCACATGAAGTCAGGCATGACTTCCACTTGTGGCATCACGTGGGCACTCAAATATTTCAAATTTTTGAGCATTTCGGATTTGGAATTTCAGACTAGAAATATCCAACCTGTGCTAAAAAAATAAACTAAATAAACTCTGATTATGATTTTTTTTTTTTTTTTTTTTTTTGTAGACGGAGTCTCGCTGTGTCACCCAGGCTGGAGTACAGCAGTATGATCTTGGCTCACTGCAACCTACGCCTCTTGGGTTCCAGTGATGTTCCCACCTCAGCCTCCCGGGAAGCTGGGATTACAGGCACCCGCCACCGCACCCAGCTAATTTTTGTATTTTTAGTAGAGACATGGTTTCACCATGTTGTCCAGGCTTGTCTTGAACTCCTGACCTCAAGTGATTCGCCCACCATGGCCTCCCAAAGTGCTGGGATTACAGGCATAAGCCACCGTGTCCGACCCTGATTATGTATTTGAATTCCACACAGAGTCTATGTGTATGCAAAACATAGTAGAATCTGGACTGTCATGGATCTCATGATGTGGATTCCAGCTCTGTCATATCCCTCTTGTGAGTACTCCTGCCCCTTCCCTATCACCTCCACCTGGGATTAAGTCCTCACCTGGTCCAGGAGGTCTCACTCTTGCAGATTGCACAGTACAGAAAAATCTCAAAGGGACAACTGGAGAACTAGAGGGACCAGCTGATTTTTTACTTGAAGGCGAACACATGGATAGGTATGTAGATAGATAGATACAATAGATAGATACAGAGATTGTAAAGCCTATTATTCACTATTACCACAATTTCATAGACAAATGGACAATTTTACCCTCATAAAATTTAGGAAGTCATGATCTCAAACCAAAGGAGAGTCCTTTGAAATTGAACAGAATTTATGAAGAACTGACTATATCAGGTTTAATTTTCTCATTTCACTACAGATTGATGAAAACATTGTCACCTCCCAACACTGGCTTTGGGAGGCTGAGGAAGGAGGATCACTTGAGGCCAAATGTTTGAGATAAGCCTGGGCAACTTAATGAGATTCCTGTCTCTACAAAAGATTGAAAAATAGCTGGGTGTGGTGGTGCATGCCTATAGTCCTAGCTACTCAGGAGACGGAGGCTGGATGATCATCTGAGCCCAGGAGGTTAAGGCTGCAGTGAGGTATGAACACACCACTGCACTCCAGCCTGGGCAATAGAGCGAGACCCTGTTTCTATTAAAAAAAAAAAAGAAAGAAAGAAGAACAAAAGGAAAGGAAAAAGAAACCAACACTGGAATAAAGAACTGAGTTTGGGGAAGCAGATAACATAATGGTCTCCAATCTCACACGCTCCGTGCCGTCACACTCAAGTCCTGAAAGTCATCCTCTACGTCACCAGTGTATCACTCTCCAGCTCTAAAGAGAAAGTCCAAATACCTGAGCATGTCACCTAAAGCCCCCAGGATCTGATCTGCATCTTCGCTCATGATGTCCCACCCGCAATTCGTGCACCCTGTGCTCTGCCAGCGCCATTTGAAGTAGCCAGCCAGTGACTTCTCTGTGACAACGAGAGGAGGACTTTGCAACAGAATGTAAATCAATGCATTACTTCTATCATAGAGAAACTCTTGCAGTGATCAAAGAAACAAACAAAAAAGGAATCTGCATAGTGACTTTGTGGATATATATTCCAGCACAAGCTCCTTATCTAGTGCCACTGCTCTTCCCTTTGGACTTGAAATTCCCTGAATGCTTTGGACATTTGATACCTTCGTGCTTTTTGCTCATCTGTTCCCTCTCTGCTTGGAATTTCCTTTCTCCTCTACACCACCTAACAGACCAAGTATCTCTGATGGTTCAGCTTGTGTCATGAAGCCTTTCTTGCCCCCCATGTAGGATTCGTCTCCTGTGCTCTCTGGTACCTCTCCTGTATTATATGGTAGGCTTTGGCACTAGTGCTGTGGTTGTAATCTGGTTTATTTTGGCTTTAATATCTCAGGGCATTTTCTACTCAACTCCGTAGTGTGCAGTGCTGGTGGGATGCAGAGCCTTGCCTCTCACCAGACACGGAAGCAGGGAGCTTTCCCCACTCCCTGTGCCCTGGTGAGATGGTGTACTCCCACCATGATGTGCCCACATCCTAACCTCTGGAATCTGGGAATGCGACCTTATTTTAGATGTAATTAAGGATCTCAAGGGGAGATCATCCTGGGTTATCTGGGTGGGCCCTACATGCCAATGACAAATGTCTTTATAATAGACAGGAGAGAAGGTGGAAGGCAGATACTGGAGTTACACTGGCACAAGCCAAAGAGTGCCTGAGCCCACCGGGAACTGGAGGAGGCAAGGAGGAATTTTCCTGTGGAGTCTTCAAAGGGAGCAGGGCCCTGCTGACAACTTGATTTAGGACGTCTGGCCTCCAGAGCTGCAAGAGGATACATTTCTGTTGTTTTCAGCCCCCAGTTTATGGTCATTTATTACAGTAGCCCCAGGAAACAAATATAGATGCCTGGTCCTGTGACCTAAATTCAATCAACCATGAACTCTTATCCTGGACTCTGAATGCAAAGTGAGTCATTCAAAGGCACAGGCGGGGTGACAGTGTCCTGGCCACATCACTCCCACTAATAGGTGCCCTTGTCCTTCTCAGACAATCAGGATTCAAACCCATTCTCCAGCCCAGGTTCTCCTGATTCTGTACAGTCCCTGCTGTATTCCAGACAATGTTCTTCTCTGCTTAAGATATCCGGAATTCCTTTCTGTTGCCTGCAATTCACAATTTTAACTAAATTTTTAAAAACGTGTTGGTCGTTGTTCCGGCCATTCCAAGAGAAATACGAAGATTCTGAGTAACATCATTAAGTCCAGAATGGGACTCTGGCAACCAGTGGGGTACAGTAGCAGAAAGCTCATTGAACTAATCACCTGTAGTTGCAGGATTTAGGTATCCAAGTAGGGCAAGGCTTTGGGAATTAACACCGTTCTCACTGGAGAATGCTACCAAGGGCATGAGGAATTCAAGCAGGCAGGAAGGCATTTGAATGAGCTTAAGAAAAACAAATACTCAAATCATTTTTTATTTTATTTTTATTTTTTATTCTTATTTTTGAAATGGAGTCTTACTCTGTCACCCAGGCTGGAGTGCAGTGGCATGATCTTGTTTCACTGAAACCTCCCATTTAATTCTTAACGCAACACAGGCTTGATTCTCTTATCTCTTGAAGCGGTAGGTGCTAAGGCAGCTGAAATATAAGCTCTAGGTTAGTGAGAATCTATAGGCTGCCAAATTACTTGAATTCATAGCCTCCCCAAATATTTTATGTGAACGTCAGGGCATTGCCTGCGGGGGGCAAAACTGGGGCCCTGAGAACAGGAATGAGAATTTTTGGATGCAGCCCTCCCTCACTCCCCTGAAAAGGACAACCCTTACTTCCTCGTAGGCCTGCCATTGCCCCAGCAGAGGGAGTTTCCTGTAAGAGGGAGAGAGCTCAGCCCATTCCACAGCACCATGTTCCCTCCCCTTCTCACTGTCCCCAAGTCTGTAACTGGCCACTTTCCTGCAGGTTCCAGAGAAAAAATATTACAAAATCAAACCCAGAAGGTTACACACCAGATTTACAGCCCATTGAATTTAGAAGGAAAAGATCTGGGGTAAGTATCCACACATACGGATTCTGAAGGTGACTGCCAAAGAGAGAGGAATGTAATTATAGACTGTACTGAATTTATCAACATGGGTGAGCTTACCAGAGAGTCTGGGCTTCATGTGCCAACCTGGGCGACTGAATGCAGCTCTAGGAGCTTGCTCATCTGTTAAATCAAAACCTGGACTCAGTGGTGGCCTAACCAGAGCTGAGATGCTGTATATTTCTTGATCAAAGATCAACTAAGGCATGCAAGTGGGCCTGTTTCATGCCCTGCAGTGGCTACTATATTGGCTGGTTAGTGACACAGAAATAGTCTGGGAAGAGTCATATAAATGAACTTCTCAGAATTGCTCATAGTGCAAGAATCTATCTATCTATCTATCTATCTATCTATCTATCTATCTATCTATCTATCATCTATCTCTCTGTTGCGGGTGAGCGGCAACTGTCTGGGCCAGTGGTACAGGGGTAAACAAATTTACCAAGACAGTTATAGGTAAAGAAAGGCAGATTTATTAGAGAAAGTAGGAAAACAGGCTGCCAGAGTGCAATGGGCAGAATCAGTGGAAGAGGAGCTGACTGCCAGGAAACAAAGGCTTGCTGGAGATTTTATAGAACGATTCCTGGGTTGATCGATAACGCCAAGGTAGCAGGGAGCTCACCTGCATTCTTCTGTCAGCCAAGGAGCTTGATGATAAATTGAAGTGTTTGATGATGAGCAGGAAGTTTGTGAGTTATGCACGTTATTTGCTCAGAAGGGCTATATGTCCTGGGCCATGAAGAAAGGCAGACCTATAGCTTATTTGCTTTCTCTCTTTGCTCGCCCCTGGTCCTGCCAGCCTGACTCCTTTTCCCTAATTAAGACTCCACACTACCCATTTTTTTTTTTTTTTTTTTTTGGAGACAGGGTCTCACTCAGTCACACAGGCCAGAGTGCAGTGGTGCAATCACAGCTCACTGAGGCCTTGACCTCCTGGGCTCAAGCAGTCCTCCCACCTCAGCCTCCCCAGTAGCTGGGACTACAGGCACATGCCCTGGCACCTGGCTAATGTTTTTGTATTTTTTTTTCCTTTTATTGTAGAGAGAGGGTCTTGTTATTGCCCAGGCTGGTCTTGAACTCCTAGTCTCAAGCCATCCTCCCACCCTGGCCTCCCAAAGTGCTGAGATTACAGGTATGAGCCACTGAGCCCAGCTGCAAGCATATACTTTGTTTGTTTGTTTGTTTGTTTTTGAGACGGAGTCTTGCTCTGTCGCCAGGCTGGAGTGCAGTTGTGCTATCTCAGCTCACTGCAGCCTCTGCCTCCTGGGTTCAAGCTATTCTCCTGCCTCAGCCTCCCAAGTAGCTGGGACTGCAGGCACGTGCCACCATGCCCAGCTAATTTTTGTATTTTTAGTAGAGATGGGGTTTCATCATGTTGGCCAGGATAGTCTCTATCTCTTGACCTCGTGATCCACCCCCTCAGCCTCCCAAAGTGCTGGGATTACAGGTGTGAGCCACCATGCCCAGCCAAGAATATTTTTAAGTCCAGAAAATAAAATGGTCATGGTGACCTCCTTGCTTGACACTCTAGGGCTTGCTCCATTGAGGTCGTGAACAGGTTGACAGCTATCTGTGTGCACAGTAACATATTCCTCTCCTCTCCAGGCTGATCTTGCCATTGTCACTGCCGAGTGCTCCATCGACCAGCAGAAGTAATAAACCCTGAGCCCATGGTATTACACAAAGCTTCAAGTGAATCAGCCATCTGTCTGACAGCAGGCTGATTGTCTGGGGTCACCTTCCATCCTGGAGGGGGCAGCAACTGGAGAGGAATTCAATAGAATAGACATTTAATCTGCATTTGAATTTTCTCTTTGCCCACCATGCTTCTATTTGCAACACCATCTGCTAGCAACACCTCCGGGAGGCTCTCCAAGGAAGCTTCTTTGCCCTCAGACCTCCATCTGGGGCATAAGCAGGCACAGGCAGGATTTGGGAGGAGGCAGCAGAAGCAGAGGTCAAGTTACTTATTACCGGTTGAACGATGGCTTTGTCTCTTGCCTGCAGGTCACAGCTCCTGCTGGGCAGCTCTTTCCTGGGGTTAAAGTTATGCTAAGTTCTGGAATCCAGTCTTTCTCTGTTCCCTTTCAGGCTAAGGATGGTAGTCTTGTCACTGCTAACCCCAGGATGCTTTGCAGTCCCTAGTTAGTTTTCTTAACCTTGCTGACGCTTTGTGAATGGACCCTTTACTAAATTCTCTTCAGTAACATCTTTTGAATATGCCACTTTTTACAGAAATCTGTACTGATAAGTCACCTTTTTTTTTTTTTTTTTTTTGAGACGTAGTCTCTCTGTGTCGCCCAGGCTGGAGTGCAGTGGCGCAATCTCGGCTCACTGCAAGCTCCGCCTCCCGGGTTCACGCCATTCTCCTGCCTCAGCCTCCTGAGTAGCTGGGACCACAGGCGCCCGCCACCACGCCTGGCTAATTTTTTTGTATTTTTAGTAGAGACGGAGTTTCACCATGTTAGCCAGGATGGCTCGTGATCCGCCCGCCTCGGCCTCCCAAAGTGCTAATTACAGGCGTGAGCCACTGCACCCAGCCCATATGCTATCTTAATGAAACTAATATATAGTATCTCACACAACATTGCTGCTGACCAAGAAATTCACTTTATAGTTAAAAAAAAAAGTAAAGCATAAACAATGCCCTATTACTGATCCTACCACGTACTCATCACCTAAAAATCCCTGGCCTTTTACGATGGTGGAAAAGCTCAGTTAAGCTGCAAGTGGGAAAATCTTCAGAGCTGGTAAAGTGGCCTTGTATATATCGTCCTCCCATGGGAGAACTAGTGCAGGTGCCAAGTGTGGCAGCAGAACCTCACCAGTGGCACTGGGTCGTTGTCCGACTGACTGTTGTACCTAAGACTCCTGGCATGATGGAGCTTCTCTGGGGCACATTTATTTTTCAAGTCTAGTTCTCTGGCTTTCTATGTCCTCCATATTTCAATAAATTCCTGATTAGTCCAAAGATCACGAGTCAGTGTCTGTTGCTTATAATCAACAACCATGGCTCACATAGAACGGAGAAAACATTACCGTATTCATTTGTTGGTGCTTGTTTATTGCCCCCAATTTTTACTCTTTCTGGACAATGACCATACCTGTCTCATCTCTTTATCTGTAATGTCTGTCATCATATCTGGCAAATATGGTGGTGTTGGATTATCATCAATTGAAGGAATGAATGCCCCCAAATAGCTAGAAGCATCAATTTATTTATTTTTATTTTTATTTTTGAGATGGAGTCTTGCTCTGTCAACCATGCTGGAGTGCAGTGGTGCCATCTCGGCTCACTGCTACCTCCACCTCCCGGGTTCAAAGGATTCTCAGACCTTAGCCTTTGAAGTAGCTGGGATTACAGACACGTGCCACCATACCCAGCTAATTTTTTGTATTATTAATAGAGATTGGGTTTCCCCATGTTGGCCAGGCTGGTCTGGAACTCCCGGCCTCAAGTGATCTGCTCGTCTCACCCTCCCAAATTGCTCGGATCACAGGCATGAGCCACTGTGCCTCCCGTAGAAGCATCAATTTAAGAGCATTTTTTTTCTTTCCTGCTACTTTTAGAAGAAAGGAGCAAATAAGAAGTTCTAAATTTTATTCTGGGGTCAGTCTATATATGTTCAACAATTACATGATCAACAAAATATTTGATATCTATATCAAGTATAGTATCAAGTATCAAGTTCAGGGGAGTGGCCCACTTTGATTTCCATGGGCCTATACCAGCAAATCTACTAATCTATTTGTATCTCTTCTCATACATTCCTGGAAGAGAGATGAGGATGAACTATCTGTACTTCTAGAATGCAAACCCCACTAGCCGTACACGGAATCCTACGTTCTGGACAATTAACAGCTTCTCTCCTGTAATTTTCTTCTCTCTCTTCTCAATCATTAATTTTCCCCATTAGTGTAAAAATACACTTCAATAGCTCAACTAAAAAAAACAATCTGCTTATGTATGACCATAGACCATGATCCAGTCTTAACCCTAACTTCCCTGCTTCCTTTTATGGTAAAGTTTTTCACAAATAATGCTGCCTCTATTTGTTGGTTTTCCTTTGATCTGAAAACTTTAGCTTTATGATCTTTTAGGGGATCATAAAACACCTGTCAACCTCAGCAGTGAAGAGCTGCACCCAGTAAGCTGTGTAACCAGGGGAGCTACTTTAAAAAAACACAACAAAACAAAACAAAACCCTGCCTGCTGCTGTCCCACCTCATGTCCCTTTTCATGCAAGAGAAGTGAAATGCCTTTATTTTACACATAATGCAGTGGTTTACTTTTCATCAGCCCTACAACATTACTTTCACTGCAGCACAGGCAGCACTCCAGACTGCCACGTTTTGCTCCCAGCTTTCATCGCCACTTGAAACATCTGTCGGCCAACCTGTTGTCTGGAACAAGCAGGACCTATAGGTGACTTCATATCCCTGGAAACCTATTCTGTAGGGGCTCATTCTTCCATTGCCCTTGAATGAAACTCGGGCAGGGCCACAGATTTTTCATAAATTTCAATAATAAGTAAACGCTCTCCAAATCACAAAACGTTCTCATTTCTGATATTAAGATTCCCCATCCAGTGTAAAATTCAGGCTCCCCATTTCATCACCATTTGAAACTTCTCATCTCTAGCTTGGACCTGCTGCTCTCAGGAAGCTTGCGTGGGAAAGGTGGCTTCTTCTCTTGGTGCATCCTTCACTCCCAGTTCAGTAGTTAGTGGGACAGGGTCGCGGTGGTGGTGAAAGGAGCCAGCAAGTAGAGGTTAGGGAGCCAGAAAAGTCCTTTTCTTTTCTTTTTTTAAGAGACAGGGTCTTGCTCTGTCACCCAGGCTGGAGTGCACTGGTGTGATCATGGCGCACTGCAGCCTTGAATTCCTGGGTTCAGGCCACCCTCCTGCCTCAGCCTTCTGAGTAGCTGGGATTACAAGTGCTTGCCACTATGCCTGGCTTAAAAAAAAAAAAAAAATTAAATATATTTTTAGAGAGCTCACGCTGGTCTCAAACTCTTGGCCTCAAGCAATCCCCCCATCTCAGCCTCCCAAAGTACTAGGATTGCAGGTATGAGCCGCTGCATCTGGCCAAAATGCTCTTTTTGACTGGTACTGGTGTGAACTGAGTTCAGTGATCTCTGGGCACAGTGGGAACTAAAGGCTGTTCTCGTTCATGAAGCATTTTGTAGACCTCATGGAATCTTTCATTGGCTCTGTGCAGACGCTCACGGATGAAGTCCTTTCGCCAGCAGTTTTCTGAAACGGATAATCCACTGTCCTGCTGGCTGCCTATGACAGTTCCATGTCATCCACCCCTACACTTCCAACATGTTTCACCCGCAATATCTTCACCTCTCCAGATGAGATCCTAGCCAATGCCATCTGTCTTTCATGGCCCACATCTAGTCCAAGGAATACAAGCGCCTTTTTTCTCTCTTCAGTAAGAGTAACGGTTACTTCCCAAGCAATACCCACTCTCTGCTGCCATAGATTGCTTCTACCAGTCTTTAGATTTTTCAGGCATAGCTCAGTCCAGACCACTGTGTCTGAGATCTCATCTGCAGTGGCACATATCCAGCTTTCTGTGTGGTCCTCCTGAAGCCCTTGTCACTTGACTTGAGGATAGGGAGAAATATGTTCTTCTTTCCTCCCACGATGCTGTGCGTGTGTTGGCAAGGGAAGGGGCACCCACAGCATGCCAAAAAAAAATCTTCCTAAATACATCTTCTCCCCAGTGTCCAACTGGGTGTTGGACTAAGGGTCACAAAACCAGATTTCATATTATTCAGCCTTACAAAGCAATGCAATTCTGACACATGCCACAAACACGGATAAACCTGGAAGACATTATGCTCAGTGAAATAAGCCAGACATGAAAGGACAGACACTGCATGATTCCACTCATGTGAGGTTCCTGGAACAGTTAAACACATAGAGACAGAAAGTCGAACGGTGGCTGCCAGGGCCTGGGGAGTCGGAGTAAAAGGGGCTTAGTGTTTAAGCGGCCTGGAGGTTCACTTTGGAAAGATGAAAAAGTTCTGGCGATGGATAATAGTGATGGTTGTACAACACTGTTAATGTATTTAACGTCCCTGAGTTGTACAGTTAAAAATGGTTAAATGGTCGTTTTTATGTTATGCATATTTTACCACAATAAAAAACATTTCAGTCATTTCTTCTGCAAGTCCTGCTTAGGTAGTCTAGCAACTCGCTTCAGAACATGAGATCATTGTCGCCTAGCGTATTTGGGACTGTGCCTGTTATCAAGCCATTGTCTCTCCCCTCCAAACACTCCCTCCTACACACCGCTTTGTGTGGAGAGGGCGGGGACTCTGTAAACAGCACTGCTTCTTTACTGTCTCTGCTGACAGGGGACACCACAGGGAGCCTGGAAGGACAGGGAGGGAGAGGGGACCGGCTCCTCTCTTTGCTTCCTGTTTCTGCCAGAGTTGGCCAGCAACAGCCCTTCACCCTGGCAGCGGCATTTGTTTCAGTTAGCAGTCGGTTAGTTTCCAGTTTCTCTCACTTTCCCAGTACTAGCTCTTTTGCACACTCCCAAAAGACACCTCACCCACAAGCAAGGCTCCTTCCAAGAGACCTGCCTCCCAACTCCTTAGGGACTCTCCTCTGAGCTCTCAAAGTCTCCGCACCAGCTGGCCAGCCCCGCCTCCTCGGGAGTCTGGGTCCCAGTTCTGCAGACCCCTTGTCCAAGCTTCTAGGTTCTGAGAAGCTCATTTTCTTATCTGTCCCCTCAGCACAGGGGCGGACAGCTGCTTCCTGCTGTTGTTCTTGCTATCCTGCCTCATTTGTTCCCTCTTTGCATTGCTCGTCTTCTAATACCTGTCTAACCAATTCCTTATGTTAAATTTTCTGTTAACATAACTGATGGGATTTTCCCTCCCAGACTCTACCTAACACTGCTGCATTTTTGCGCTATTGTGCAAAACATGAAAACAATAAAGAGTTCCTTTTCAATATTTGGCTAGAGTTATTTATGGCTTGTCTCTCCCAATGAGTTTATAAATTCCATAAAATCTGGGTTTTGGTCTTTTTTTTTATTTGGTTCACTGCTGCTATGTTCTGCATTCTAAACATGGCCTGGCCCAAAGTAGGCACCCAATTATATCTGTTGGACAAATAAATAGGAAATATTTAAACATAAAAAAAGTAATTTTGGTCATGAAAATATGCTTGTGTAAAAGCGATAACCACATCTAAATATATTTGGAGGAAAGTAAGTAGCTGAACTCTCTTTTTCTGAAATTTTTAGTAATATCCATTTTCTGATTCCCCCACCCCCATTTTCTTGTTTGCTAATTTTTGTCAGTGGTGTTTCTCCGTTTTTTTTTTTTTTCTTGTAGATTAGGGCATGTTATCCATGAGATAGTCATTCAGCCAGTAAAATACTTTTTAATGTCAACTGTATACTGGATATCACACTCGACGCGGTAATGACAAATTCATTTTAAATCCAGCTGATACACAGTTTGAAATTGGCACACCAATACCATATGTTAAACCTCACAAAGAAAACTTCCAAAGTAGAACTCAGAGGATTTCATTATTATGAAAAAATGCTGTAGTGGGAGAACCCTGAGGTCATAGGCCCAGCTCTGTTATTCCCTGGCAAAGTGACCTTCAGCAAAGTATTTAGCTTCTCTACGTACCTGCCACCCTTGGAATTAAAGAAATACCAAAATGAAAAACAAAACAAAAAAGAAAAAAACTTGGACAAAGGGGAAACAAAAAGAAAGAAAGAAAAATAAATACCAGTACTTGATACTACAGTAGGGAAATGATAGTTAACAAAACTTTATCACCTATTTCAAAATAGCTACAAGAGAAGAACTGTAATGTTCCCAAGGCAAAGAAAAGATACGTGTTTGAGGTGATGATATGCAAATTACTCAGATTAATCATCATATATTGTATACACGTGTCAAAATATCACATGTATCCCCAAAATATGTACAACCATGATATATCATTAAAAATGCAAAAAATGAAGAAATACAGATACTTTCTGAAGTGCCTCTCCTCTTTCAAGACTGAGCCTTCATATAGAAATGTGCTTTACACGTATGTTTATTGCGGCACTATTCACAATAGCAAAGACTTGGAATCAACCCAAATGTCCATCAGTGACAGACTGGATTAAGAAAATGTGGCACATATACACCATGGAATACTATGCAGCCATAAAAAAGGATGAGTTCGTGTCCTTTGTAGGGACATGGATGCAGCTGGAAACCATCATTCTCAGCAAACTATCGCAAGAACAGAAAACCAAACACTGCATGTTCTCACTCATAGGTGGGAACTGAACAATGAGATCACTTGGACACAGCAAGGGGAACATCACACACCGGGGCCTATTGTGGGGAGTGGGGAGTGGGGAGTGGGGAGGGATAGCATTAGGAGATATACCTAATGTAAATGACAAGTTAATGGGTGCAGCACACCAACATGGCACATGTATACATATGTAACAAACTTGCATGTTGTGCACATGTACCCTAGAACTTAAAGTATAATAATAATAAAAAAAAAAAAGAAAAAAAAGAAATGTGCTTTAACATCCCCCAAATCACAACAGAACTTTCGAGCATCGGCAGCCAATATACAGACTTGAATTTCTTCTTATCACAGTTCCCAAATGCATCACCCTGTACAGACTAAGAGGCTGGAAAGACATGAAGTGACTGACAGGAAGCCAAAAGTGTAAAAAGCCTTGGTGCCAATTCTATTTCCAGTTCCAAATAACATTGTGATTTTCTGTAGTAATACTTTTTAAACTTGGCTGGATTTTTTTTTTTTTTTTTTTTTGAGACGGAGTCTCGCTCTGCCGCCCAGGCTGGCGTGCAGTGGCCAGATCTCAGCTCACTGCAAGCTCCGCCTCCCGGGTTCACGCCATTCTCCTGCCTCAGCCTCCCGAGTAGCTGGGACTACAGGCGCCTGCCACCTCGCCCGGCTAGTTTTTTGTAAGTAGAGACGGGGTTTCACCGTGTTCGCCAGGATGGTCTCGATCTCCTGACCTCGTGATCCGCCCGCCTTGGCCTCCCAAAGTGCTGGGATTACAGGCTTGAGCCACTGCACCCGGCCTGGATATTTTTAAGACCATTTTAAATCCATGGAATAGTATTAATATTGACAGCAGCATTAACCACCTCACACATTCGAATACATTGCAAGTCTCAAAAAAGGTCAGCACAGCCGGCTCATCTCTTTCACGGATGTAAATCTGTAGGACCGCCCAGAAGGCGTCTTCTCTAGATCTGAACAACAGAGTCCACGTTTAGCAAGAAGCCCTGCACCAAGCCATGAAAGTGGACTGGAATCAGGAAGCAATGAGAAGAGGAAGGCACCTGCCATAATGTGCTCTCTTCACTGTTAGGTTGGGATGGAGAATACTGAATACATGACAACCTAAAAGCTGGGCAAATACTACTTTGGAAATAAGAGTGAATAAATGAGAAGAAATAGGCTTACATAAAAAATAGGACCAAAAGTTCAAGGACAGTGAAGGAAGACACTGGCCTGTCTAATAATAACAGATGTCTATAAGCTAACGAAGTCAATTTGTTTTGTTTTGTTTCATATATTTTTGTTCACAGAAGTAAAATAGTTTGCACATACCTGGAAGAAAACCAAGTGGAACTGGAGTTATCACCAGCGGAGGGCTAAAGGGAAGGGTTATTCAGCAACAGTGAGGTCACCAAGGATCTGCAATAGTTCTGCCTCGTTAGGCATGGTTGGCCCTCTGTATCTGAGTTCCATGTGGGCCAATTTGATCAACTGTGTATCAAAAACAATTAAAATCAGAATCATGCCCATAATTCCAGCATTTTGGGAAGCTGAGGTGGGAGGATGGCTTGAGGTCAGGAGTTTGAGACCAGCCTGGGCCATAGCAAGACCATGTCTCTACAAAAAAAAAAAAAAAAAAAAAAAAAAAAAAAAAATTAAAACATTAGCTGGGTGTGGTGGTATAGGCCTGTAGCCCTAGCTACTTGGGAGGCTTAGGTGGGAGGACTCCTGGAGCCCAGGCGCTCGAGGCTGCAGTAAGCCATGATTGTGCCAGTACACTCCACACTCCAGCCTGGGGTATAGAGCGAGACTCAGCCTCTAGAAAAAGAAACAAGAAATAATAAGAAGAGAATTTTTAAAAAAGAAAAAATATTAGGAAAAATAAAAAATAATACAAATAAATGATACATTATTACAACTACTTAGCACTTAAATTGTATTAGGTTACTGCAAGTAATCTAGAGATGATTTAAAATAATGGGAGAAGGTACACAGGTTACATGCAAATACTATGCCCTTTTATATCTCAGAGTTGAGCATCCATGAATTTTAGTACAGGGGTGTAGGGGTGGGGTGGGCCCTGGAACCAATCCCCTTTGGATGCAAAGGAATGACTGGGTGTGTGCGTATATGTATTTATATATAAACAGCACAAAAACATAGGAAGGTAGATTTACAGGCCTCTGTGAGCCCAAAGGTAGCTAGCACTGTCCCAGAGCCTAGGATGGATGGAAACCTGTGTAATCAAGAGAGGGCGGGCCTTTCAGTTCTTTTTGTTGTTGCTTTTTGTTTTGGTTTGTTTTGTTTTTTTAAGACACAATTTCACTCTCTCTCTTGCCTAGGCTGGAGTGCAGTGGCACAATCTCAGCTCACTGCAACCTCCACCTTCCAAGTGATTCTCCTGCCTCAGCCTCCCGAGTAGCCAGAATTACAGGTGCATGCTACCACACCGGGACAATATTTTGTATTATTAGTAGTGATGGGGTTTCACCATGTTGATCAGACTAGTCTCGAACTCCTGACCTCAGATGATCCACCCACCTTGGCTTCCTAAAGTGCTGGGATTACAAGTGTGAGCCACCGCACCCAACCCACTTTTTGGTTTTATATAAATACGTAAGAGCAGCCTTATGTGACCACTGCTGAAGGCCTGCAAGTGTGTTGCCTCTCCATGGGGTGAGTCAGGCCAGGCCTATGTACATAATGAACAACATGGCTCTCTACCCACCATACTTCACCTCTTCTAGTAACTGACCTTGTCAAACAGGACCACACCTCCTGCGAGAGGTAGGGGTGCACTCTTGCGACTCAGGGAGGGGCCTTCTGGGCTGCCAGCTGCTCAGGCTGCCCCTCCCACACTGAGGACTGATTCCTCCCAGAGTGGGTAGCTGAACCTGGAGTCCATGTGGCTATCGGCTCACAGCTCATGCCTCCAAATGTCACTGTCTTAAGATTCCAATTAACCTGATTGCATTCCATTAAAATGCAGACCTCCAGTTAGAAAGCATGAAGGGATTTTGGTAATTTATTTAAAACTATTTAGCTATTTACAACAAATATACCAGAAATTGCTAAAATGTCTGTCACTGGATAATGTCTGTTTATGAAAGGAAAAGTCTCCTTTTGTAGCAATTCTCACCAAACAGCAAGCCTGAGGTTTTCTAAAATTAAAGAGACAAAAACGAGGAAGATCGGCCCACTTCCTCACTCTTCCTGCCCTCATCCCCATCACACAGGTCACATGCCCGGAAAGTCACATACTCCTGTAGAACTTTATAGTCTCTTGGGATGTATGTTTTCTGTGACTTGAACAATATTTCATTTAAAATAGCACTGCTGGCCAGGTGGTGGCTCATGTCTGTAATCCCAGCACTTAGGGAGATCGAGAGGTGGATTGCTTGAGCCCAGGAGTTTGAGACCAGCCTGGGCAACATGGTGAAATCCCATCTCTACTAAAAATGCAAGAATTAGCTGGGTGTGGTGATGTGTGCCTGTAGTCCCAGCTGCTCAGGAGGCTGAGGTGAGAGGATTGTTTGAGCCCAGTGGGAGGAGGTTGCAGTGAGCCAAGATCGTGCCACTGCACTCCAGTTCGGGCAACAGAGCAAGACCGTGTCTCAAAAAGTAAATAAGTAAATAAATTAGAAGAATGTTGTCTTTTTTAGCAGCTGTATAATAAGGACCTTCAGCCTGTCCAATGACATGGGAAAATTAAACTAATAATAATGCTTCAAAATCCACTTGTTAAGTTTTGTCCTGCTGACCACGTTCATGCTGACCATCACTCTATGCATAAAGATGTACTTAATACTCTTCTGACATTCTAAGTGGTAATTGTAATTCTACTATGAAAGTGACTACTCACTTAAAAAGAAAAATTGAAAACTCAGAAGGCTGTGCCATTGTTAAGGAGCTGCTTTAATTAGAAAGGATGCATTTAATTATTAGTTCATTGGTGGGGAAAAGCAAAAAACAATCTAAATGAAGAGGGTCTGAGTTGGTCAAATGTTAACTGGAGAATGTCATCCTTTTTAAGGTCAACTTCAACCCAAGAAAAATCTCCGGGGTAAACAAATCATCCTTGTCATCATTGCTGCCATTTTGTTATGGTCTGATGAGGCTCGGTCTTTGTAGGGGAGCTATGGGGCGGAGTAGTAGTTCAGAAAAGGATTTTTCTAGACTTACAGTCCTGAGGTCAAGTCTCAGCTGTGCCACTGTCTAGTCCTATGAAACACATATGTTCCTAAAACCGTTGATGACTTTTACCACTGGTATTTAACTTAACCGATCAAAGATTTCTGGACATTGTGCGTATCTTTGGATGATCATTTCAGAAAGAGAACAAATTCAGGAGATGACTTACCCGGGATCCTAGAGATATGTCTTGCTTGGACATGAAACTTGTAAAACATTTCTGCTTCTCAATTCGAATTTTGTGTACTGTTAAAAAGTACCTAGAATGTCATGACCTATCCTTCCCACACCTTGGGAGTATTCACCGTTGGTGTCTGTAAGGAAGGTGAGTACTAGAGTACTACCTAGCCCTAAAATGCTGTTGGATTATAATCTCATAATGTAAACATGGAAAGCAACACTGTAAAATGAAAGCAAGGTAGTAAGAATGTGGCAAAGTCTATTTTTTTGCTCCTTTAGGAAAACCAGGCCTGCAGACTTCCCCACTGTACCCAGCTACTCAACAAACCCTATGAGGCCCAGGCCCCATCTCGAACAGGATGGTTCCCCTAACCCTATGCGTTAGAAATGAGGGCTCTCTGAGAGTTCCCACAGCATCTAGTTCTTACTCTCATACTTTGGATGGTATTCATGCATGCCATCTCCTGTATTAATCAAATAAGTCCCAGGCTAAATAAATGGACACTGAACTAAAACTTTAGAACAATTTAAATAAATGCTGTGTCACATGGCTTGACAATGGAAATAGCTGTATTATCATGGAAATCTTTCCAACACATGCTTTTATGTCTATCTCAATAGTCTATAAATAACACATTTTTTATTTGTAACATATGAGCTAATTATGACAAAGTATTACAGAACAGCAATGTCTAGCTTGTAAATAACACATCTTTATTGATAACATAAGGGTTATCAATAAAGATGACAAAGTATTATATAGTAGCAATGCTTTCCAGAGTTCACAAAGTGTCTGCATCCACACTAAATGGCACATGGCTATATTTGTTTGGAGTGTTTCTTCCCCCCGCCCCCACCCTGAGCACAGAGACAGGGTCTCACTCTGTCACCCAGGCTGGAGTGCAGTAGCACAATCATAGCCCACTGCAGCCTCCTATTCCTGGGCTCTGGTGAACCTCTTACCTCAACCTCCTGAATAGCTGGGACCACAGGAATGGGCCACCATGCCAGGTTACTGTTTTTTTTTTGTTTTTTGTTTTTTGTTTTTACTTTTTGTAGAGATGGAGGGTCTTACTATGTTGCCCAGGCTGGTCTTGAACTCCTGGGCTCAAGCGATCCTTCTGCCTTGGTCTCCCAAAGGGCTGGGATTACAGGCATGCATCACATGCCTAGTCGTGGAGTGCTTCTTTTTTTCTTCTTCTTCTTTTTCTTTTTTGAGACAAAGTCTTGCTCTGTCACCCAGGCTGGGGTACAGTGGCACTACCTTGGCTCACTACAACTTCTGCCTCCTGGGTTCAAGCAGTTCTCCTGCCTCAGCCTCCCAAGTAGCTGGGACTACAGGTGCTCTCCACCATACCCGGCTGATTTTTGTATTTTTAGTAGAGATGGAGTTTTGTCATGTTGCCCAGGCTGGTCTTGAACTCCTGAGCTCAAGCAATCTGCCTGCCTCAGTCTCCCAACATGCTGGGATTACAGGCGTGAGTCGCCGTGCCCCACCTGCCCCATCTTGCGGTCGGCTGTCATTTCTCGCTCTCATTGTGCCTGTCTCCGTAAGCTCCTCTACTTTCTAATTTCCTGCTTGTAGTATACCTTGGGCTTAAAAAAAAAAAGAAAAAAATCAGACAACTAAGCCTTTTGGGATCCTATCAAAAATATGAAGAAAAAGACTTTCAGGTCATCAGAGGGGTGAGCTTCGGATAAACGAGTTTGGTGACATCCTGTACTGACAGCTCACAGGCCACCTTGGTTCCGGACAGGGATCTGGATGCTGGGGAAAGCTGGCCACACCGTGTCTTCCTGCTAAGCCCTTGGGTAGTGGCCTTCTGATTGCCAGCCTTCGGCTTTTTCGTCAGAGCTCCCTGCCACCATCTCTATGCTCTGTGTTCACTGTGGTGCTAGCTCTGCTTCTTTCAAACTGAGCTCCTCAGTAGCTCGGATTCTGTAGTTCCCTCCAGAGTCTCCGAGTCCACATCTGCTTAGTGTCTACAAAAACCAATGCAGCCATATGGCTTGAATGCTTACATCACACACAGAGAGGCTTTTGGTTCTGGGTAAGTGCCACAATTATGAAAACTGCACTGAAGTAGGAAATAACGCCAGTTGAAAGAATGGCCTCATTTGCAGGCAGCTTGCGCTGTATTTCATAAGAATGTGTTTGACATTTTAAGCTTTCCTGTGGCAGCCAATTGTACTTCTCCTAGTGGGAGGAGTTACTAAGTCTGTGACCAGAATAAACCAGACTGTTTTGGAAAGTTTGATTTTTTCGGGTTTCATATTCCATTTTATGACTGTGTTTGTTTGTCCAGAGATAAGCCTGTGTATAAGAAAACAGTCTTATCTCTGAACCAAGTACATGGCTCACACCTGTAATCCCAGCACTTTGGGAGGCCAAGATGTGAGGGTCATTTGAGACCAGGAGTTTGAGACCAGCCTAGGCATCATAGTGAGACCCATCTTTACAAAAAATAAGAAAAAAACAAAAAAAATCCCAAAAACATTAGCCTCGTGCGGTGCATGCTTATACTCCCAGTTACTCAGGAGGATAAGGAAGGAAGATCGCTTGAGCCCAGGAGTTTGAGGCTACAGTGAGCTGTGATTGTGCCACTGCACTCCAGCCTGAGTGGCAGAGACCTTGTCTCAAAAACAAACAAGCAAACAAATAAGCAAAAACAAACAAAAAACCACAGTCTATTATTTAGAGTTAAAAACTACAAATACTATTTTTTAACCTCAAGGAGTTCTATCATAAACTACCTTAAAAATAAAAAAACAAATTAAACAGGAATACAGAACTCTGGCTCGAAATTTAAAATTACAAAATAAATAAGACAAAGCATTCGACCTGAAGTTCCTGGGGCAGGATGGAAATGTTCTGGTAAATGGCTATAAAACATTTCACAGAAGCTAGGAGGCCACGTATTTTGTAAAATGCACAACTGTTTTACTTATTGCCAAGAAAGATGAGGATGTGTCATCAACTGTAAGATGTATCCCATGTCAATGATGTTGAAATGTAATGTTTTTCAAAAAGACGGAATACGATATTTTTGAAAAATAGCTTTAAAATAACAAAAATAATATCACAATAATGACATGAGTCTTTTCGAGTTTCCTTAGAAAAGCCAATATTCTACCTTGATCATCAAATCTCTGTTTTAGAGCATCCTAAATTGTTAGAAAATGAGACGTTACATAGTTCATGTACAAGAAGACCAGAGTCAAAAACAGGTGAAGGGATTACAAAACGAAAGCTGATGCGATTGGTGTCATTTATAAGTATCTGGGAATCAACCAGTATGGAAACAATAGCATTGGTTTCTTGAGGAGCAAGGACTAGAATCCACATGGGCTGAATCCACATGTCTACAGATCTATCATGACACGCTGCAGTCTAGTTTAAATAAACAGAAAACAGGAGCTACTCAGGTACAGCTTTAATGAAGGTAGCCATTGCACAAGGTTTTAAAAAACTTATATACATTTTTGTTCGTTTGAGACAGTCTTCTTCTGTTGCCCAGGCTGGCGTGCAGTGGTGCGATCATGGCTCACTGCAGCCTTGACCTCCCAGGCTCAAGCAATCTTCCCTGCTCAGCCTCCCGAGTAGCTAGAACTACAGGCATACTCCACCACCCCCAGGTTCACTTTTGTTTTTGTAGAGATGGGGTTTTGCCATGTTGCCCAAGCTGGTCTTGAATTCCTGGACTCAAAAGATCTGCCTGGCTCTGTCTCACAAAACGCTAGGATTACATGCATGAGCCACTGTGTCCTGCCAGTATACATGTGCTTTGTTTGTTTGTTTGTTTTGTTTTGCTTTTGTGACAAAGTCTCACTCTGTCACCCAGGCTGGAGTACACTGGCACAATCTCGGCTCACTGCAACCTCCACTGCCCAGGTTCAAGCGATTCTCCTGCTTCAGCCTCCCAAGTAGCTGGGACTACAGACACATGCCACCACACCAGGCTAATCTTTGAATTTTTAAAGTAGAGACGGTGTTTCACGGTTTACAGGCGTGAGCCACTGCGCCCGGCCGCCAGTATACATGGTTTAGTGATTACTATTTACTTGTAATAAAAAGTTCCATGTAAAAATATAATATAATTTTTCCTCCATTTTTTAGTTATTCAATTATTCTTGAACTTCCTGCTTTAATGGATAAATGATAATATTCAGCAGACTGGGAAGAATCCAAACCCCCAAACCACGTGGCTACAAGTTTTTAATGTTACACTTGAGTTGACAAGCCCTACCTCCTCTACAGCAGAAACGCACAGCCACAGCATGAAGTCAGTCAGCTGTTAGCTGCACAAGTGGTAGGATTTATAGTAGGTTCTGCCTTCCAAAGACCCACTCTCATTCTAAAGTGGTATGCTACACACAAAACCATCCATCAGGCCAGGTGCAGTGGCTCATGCCTGTAATCCCAGTACTTTGGGAGGCCAAGGTGGGCAGATCCCTTGAGCTCAGGAGTTCCAGACCAGCCTGGACAACACAGCAAGCCTCATCTCTACAAAAAGTATAAAAATTAGCTGGGTGCAGTGGCACACACCTGTGGTCCTAGATACTTAGGGGGCTGAGGTAGAAGGATCGCTTGAACCCAGGGGGCAGAGGTTGCAGTGAGCCAAGATCATACCACTGCACTCCAGTCTGGGTAATAGAGGGGGACTCTACCAAAAAAAAAAAAAAAAAAAAAAAAAAAAAAAAGCTATTAATTTTATGCCAGAACACATCATCTTAAGAACAAAAATCTTCTGTATGCACATACTGCCAACACATTTTAAAAGGCCCACATTTTAACAAGTAGAATAGACAAACTATCAGACAAGAAATCATAAACTATTTTGGCTGAAAAAAAAATCGTTAAAATTATCTAACTCAACATTCTACATGTAGGTTTCTACACATAATGTATATGTATGGGTGTGTCTACATAGCTTTTTGAAGGGAATGACATATTATCAAGCCCATTTTTCCATAGTTATGATGGTTTGCTAGCAAAGCAAGAATATCAAGGTGTGCATTTCTGCCAACTCAATGCATAGCCCCAAGAGCTTCTTGCAGAGGAAAGCTAGCATGGAGAATCCAGTCCATGTCTGTAGGACGAAACATTAATGGTAGAAGGTTGGAGAAACTTGTGGATGGTTGGCACTGCAGCTTCAGGGCTGGCATTCTCTCTGGTTTCAGGTGTGTCTGTTAATGGATTCTGTAGTATCTGACCCAAGTCTTTAACTAATATAAAACTGGAAGGCAAGGAAGTGGTCTGCTGAGAAGTCTGATTGAATATATTCTCCTCGCCTGTTGAAAGCTTGGGTGAAATGTCTGCACTGAAGGTGCAGTGTAGCTGATTAGATGTTTCCTCTGGGATTAGGGCAACAGAGCTGCTGTTCTGTTAATTCTCTTGACTTGGAGCTATGTAGCCTACTATTTGACCTGCCATCACTTGGAGGCCTGAAGTTAACGTTTTCTACAACTCCTATGCTAGCATCAAGTGATGTATTTGTTAACTTAAAAAAAAAAAATTATGAATTTTTTTAAATTAAAATCTTGCATTGGTATGGTACTTGGGTTACAACTGATGAACCACTATTGATATTTATTATTAAATAACATTCATAGGCTATATTAGGATTCACTCTATTAGACAGTTCTTTGGGTTTTGCCAAATGCATAACGTCACATATCCACCATTACCGTATCACACAGAGTAGTTTTTTGTTTGTTTGTTTGTTTTGAGACAGAGTCTCACTCTTTCACCAGGCTGGAGTGTAGTGGCGCAATCTCGGCTCACTGCAACCTCTGCTTCCTGGGTTCAAGCAATTCTCCTCCCTCAGCCTCCCGAGTAGCTGGGACTACAGGCACACACTACCACGCCCAGCTAATGTTTGTATTTTTAGTAGAGACATGGTTTCAATATGTTGGCCAGGATGGTCTCGATCTCTTGACCTCATGATCCACCCGCCTCAGCCTCCCAGAGTACTAGGATTACAGGCGTGAGCCACTGTGCCTGGCCTAGTGTTACTGCCCTACAAATCCTTTGTGTTTAACCTATTCTTCTCTTCCCCTCCCACTCGACCCAGGGCAACCACTGATCTTTTTACAGTCTCTAGAGTTTTGCCTTTCCATACGTCAATTAGCTGGAATCACACAGCATTTAGCCTTGTTCAGACTGGCTTCTTTTACTTAGTAATATGTATTTAGGGTTCCACCATGTCTTTTTGTGGCTTGAAAAATCATTACTTTTTAATCACTAAATAATATTCCATTGTAAGGATATACCACAATTTGTTTATCCATTCACCTATTGAAGGATATCTTGGTTGCTTCCAGTTTTTGGCAACTAGGAACAAAGTGGTTACAGACCTTTGTGTGCAGGTTTCTGTATGGACTTGCCTGTTCATTTTTCAGTCTTCACCGATGCAGGTACTGTCCAAGGAGAGCAGGCCTGGGAATACTGTCCATTCTGGGCTGCCGTAAGATACTCCGTGGGCTCCATTTTTCTGAAAGCTCCTTAATACCTGTTTGGCTCTCAGCTACCATTTCTGACTGTCAGGTAACTTCTGCAGATGTATTTTCTTAAGCTTGGTGACTGCTAATGACTGAAATGTATCTGTTTTCCTCAAGGCTGCCATTTTAAATGAGCAGATTTCCTCTGTTGACTCCTCAGAGCATCAAAACTGGCTCAGAGAATTAAACAGGGGGAGCAATTCCCATATAGTAAATGCAGCAACTCCTTATTTGTCCCAGACACATGGACATTACTTTCCAGGACTATAAAGCTCCAGTGGAAATTGTGTTACTTAAAACTTCCAATGCAGGGTTGCATTTTGATGTCTTCACTTCCATAAAGGGATTGTCTAAATTGAGATCAGCTGCACGAATGTTCTTGACACTGGCATTCAGGTATCTAGTTCCACAGCCAAAGGAGGAATACTTTTCTCTGTACCTGGAAGCTCCCTATTCTGCTGTAGTCTGTCTCCTTTCATCTCAGCTTCCAAATCAACAGATACAGATTAAGTATCCCTTTTCTGAAATCTTTGGGACCAGGCCAGGCGTGGTGGCTCACATTTGTAATCCCAGCACTTGGGGAAGCTGAGGTGGGAGGATCACTTGAGCCTAGGAGTTCAAGACCAGCCTGGGTAAAGTAGGCTTTTTGTGAGACCTAGTGTATACAAAAAGTAAACAAAATTAGCTTAGGTGTAGTGGCATGAACCTGTGGTCCCGGCTACTTGGGAGGCTGAGGCAGGAGGATCACTGGAGCCCAGGAGGTTGAGTTCCAGTGAGCCACGATGATGCCACTGCACTCCAGCCTGGGCTACAGAGCAAGACTCTGTCAAACAAACAAACAACAACAACAAAAACGAAGGAAAAGAGAAAAAGGGGCAGGAGAGGAGAGGAAAGGGCAAAATCCTTGGGACCAAAAATGTTTCCAATTGTGGCATATTTGCATAGACATAAACCAGCAAAATTCATTTGTGATTTATATACACATAGCTGAAGGTAATTTTATATAATGTTTTAAAATAATTATATGCATGAAACAAAGTTTGGACTGCATTTTGACAGCAATCTGTCAAGTAAAGTCAGGTGTGGGATTTTTCCACTTGTGGCATATCATGTTAGTGCTCAAACATTTGTGGATATTGGCGCATTTCAGATTTTGGATTTTCAGGTTAGGGATGCTCAACCTGCAGTTGTTAGTCTGTACCCTCTCACCCAGGAAGTTCATGGTCCCCTGTGTTACAAAGATGGTCTTGGTCACATGGAGAATTCTTCTTATTATTATTATACTTTAAGTTCTAGGGTACATGTGCCCAACGTGCAGGTTTGTTACACAGGTATACATGTGCCATGTTGGTTTGCTGTACCCATCAACTCATCATTTACATTAGATATTTCTCCTAATGCTATCCTTCTCCCAGCTTCCCACCCCTGACAAGCCTCAGTGTGTGATGTTCCCCACCCTATGTCCAAGTGTTCTCATTGTTCAATTCCCACCTATGAGTGAGAACATGTGGTGTTGGGTTTTCTGTCCTTGTGACAGTTTGCTGAGAATGATGGTTTCCAGCTTCATCCATGTCCCTGCAAAGGACAGGAACTCATCCTTTTTATGGCTGCATAGTATTCTATGGTGTATAGGTAACATGGAGAATTCTTTTGTTCAATCTCATGCTGGTTCTTTGTGCTACTGAAGGCCATCATTCACTTGGTTCAGATTCTGACATTCTAGATGCCAGCCCTGTTCATTTAGAGACATACCCCTGTGGTTAATGCATCATGGTAGCTGTTACAGAAAAACTGGCTTCTTTTCTTGTATGGAGACGAAATTTAAGATCTTGGGTGCTTTTTTCAGCAGGTAGTTTCTTTGAATTACCTGATTTTTCTGATGAATCCTACAGAGGCATAGCTGGGCACCAATGTGATGCAGTACTATGCTGGAGGAACAGAATCAGAAATATCTTACAGAGGAAAAGAATGCTTTCTTTTCCTTCCATTTTTAATTTCTTCATTTAAAAACCAATACTTGGGTATATACCTAAAAGAACTGAAAGCAGGGACTCTAGGAGATATCTGTACACTCATGTTCACAGCAGCATTATGTGCAATAGGCAAAAGGTGGAAGCAAGCCATGTATCCGAACTGCAGCTGAATGGATAAGCATAATGTGGCATAAACAGACAATGGGATATTATTCAGCCTTACAAAGGAAGGAGATTCTGATATATACTATAACATGGATGAACCTTGAAAATATTGTACTACGTGGAATAAATTAATCACAAAAGGACAAATACTATATGATTCCACTTATATAGTATATTAGTCTGTTTTCACACTGCTGATAAAGACATACCCGAGACTGGGTGATTTATAAAGAAAAAGAGGTTTAATGGACTCACGGTTCCACATAGCTGGGGAGGCCTCACTAGCATGGCGGAAAGCAAAAGTCATGTCTTACATTGGCGGCAGGTAAGAGAGCTGCAAGCTGGTGCAGGGAAACTCCCCCTTATAAAACCGTCAGATCTCGTGAGACTTACTATCACAACAGCAGGGAAAGCACCCTCCTCCATGATTCAGTTACCTTCCACCAGGACCCTCCCATGACATGTTGAGAATTGTGGGAGCTACAATTCAAGATGAGATTTGGGTGGGTGCCCAGCCAAGCCATGTCATATAGGTTCCTAGAATAATCAAACATATATAGACAGAGTGATTTCCAGGTACTGTGGGGAGGAGGGATGGGGAATTATGGTTTAATGGGTATGGAGTTTCACTTTGAGAAGATAAAAACATTCTGGAGATGGATGGTGGCCGTGGTTGCACAACAATGTAAAAATAAAGGTCACTGAACTGTACACTCAAAAAACAGTTAAAATAGTATATTTCATTCTATGTATATTCTATTACAATTTTTTAAAATCAGTATTGCAGTTAATGCAATCAAGCTATAATACTAGCATCTTAATCTTGGGTGACTGTTAAGTCCTGGTCACCCCAAGGTTTGCTGAGGCAGTTTCCATTTATGCTTCTGTATTCAGGGTAATCACTAATCATTCCCTCTTCACTCTCAAAAGTGTCCTGGCTTGAACACTAAGTCATCTGGTCACCCTAGATCTATTTCATAATTGTATAAATCATTGAATTGCCATCTTTGTATGCAAATGTCTTAACATTCAGAACGTACCTGTATTTTCTTGAATTACTCTAATCATAAATTTCATGTCCCATGGAATGTTATAGGCTCTGATAAAATTTTAAAGGCTTCTGACTACTTTCTGAACACTGATTAGAGCACCAAAAGTAGTCCTCATTTCTTATAGACACATTATTTCTCTAAACACTAAAACCTTCTAACATTTGTCAAGCTCTCCTACTTCACTAGCTCTGTGTTAAAGGGAACAGAGAAGAGGAAGACATGGTCCCAGACAGTTGCTATTTCTTGTCTCTCTTGGCTACCTCTTTGTTGTTGTTAAAAATATCAACAAATATTCCTTGAAGTCAGAAATATGTTCATGTTTCAATTATTTCCATCTTCCACTTCATCATGAGAGAACACACCACTTTCTCTTCGAGTAACCTACTGTTCTGCACTTATAATAAAAGTACCATACTATCATAACCTTATTGTTATCCACCCCCTGGATGAATATCTTCTCTCATTTTCCAACTCCAAATATCAGAGGTAAATATAACACAATTTCGTTCAATAATCAAGACCATCCCTTGATGTGCTAATGTAATTTGTGAGTGCAAATGAACTGGTAATTTATTGCTTAAAAATAGAAGAGATCCAATCATATCTACTTCAATAGTTTGGAAAAAAAGGAATCTGACAAGCACCAGGGTATGAAATGAGTAATTAAAGTGAACTCAAGCATACTCTTATGTTATTCTCCAATAAACAAGTCATGTCTATTTCTGTAATCCTTAAAATGAGCATGCTGAAAGTTACAGGGGAGAGAAGGATTCGGGAAAAACACAGATAATTCATCTGACGAAAGAACTAGCAAGCCAGGTGCTATTATTTCTCTCTTAGGACATTACTGTCTTCCTTTGTATTGTTGTTCATTAAATGAGTAGATGATCTGTGGCTCTGAGAAGGAAAAATAATTTTTAAAAAATAATTTTCCTAATATTTTACCTTGATTATGAAACCAAACCTAAGGAACATTATTTCCATTCAATTAGTACCACATGCAGAGACAGGCGCTTGGTAATTTTTAGTTACTCATTTGCTTGATGCTTTTTCCAGCAATTTCAGCTGCAAAATGATAACATCCATCTGTTTGAAAAGGTAACTAGTTAGCAACTAGCTCCTTTAAAAAATTTTTACAACATATCCTCTTACCTTTCCAAAGTCAATCTCTACCAGCTTTAAAAATAAATATTCTAGCCAAATCTCGGATGAAATATATTTTAGATACGTGTTAGGCATGATGGATTGTCACATAACATTCACTCCTATCTCCTTCAAGTGTGCATCCCTCTATCTTTGAGGCTAGAAAACTATAAGCTGCATTTCCCAGAGTCCCTTGCAGCTAGGGTTCTGGGCACAGTGTTCTTCCAGGGAGATGAGCAGGGTAACAAGGAAGGTGCAGAGCATCTAAGGAAAACATTTGCTTTCTTGTTTTTGTTGTTGGTAGCAATGTTTAGTCACTAGCTTCCTAGGGTGGAGAGGCATTTTGCAGCAGCCTCTCTGATCAATGGAACATAGCCCGAAAGGTGCACCCTTGATGTTAGCAGTTCTAGTGGTGGTTCTGATTTCCAGCCCCCAGGCTGTGGCAATGACAGCAGCAACCCTGGGGGCCAATCAAGCTTGCTGGGAGCCAAGACATGAGGAGCCAAGACATGAGGCTCAGGCCAGGTCCCCTCCTCTACTTTCAGTTGCAACCTTCATTCCAACCTTCTTGTGAGCACCTAATTCTCATATTCAACCCCTTCCTGCTTGAAATAGTTAGGATAGTTTCCATTATCTGCAACCTGACGGAGAAGAAAGAGAAGGTAGAAATGAGCACATTCAATACAGCAAGATGGGACGTCACACCCCAGAAGAACCATGGAAGTGGCAAAGGTTGTGCCTATTTGACATTCGCAGTTACACCTTTAAGAGCAAGAAGCTCACAGGCTGCACCTTCCAGGACTACCCAAATCCGGACTAACAACCCTTTAGGGCCTAGGCTTGATGCCGAGACATATTAACAAAGGCTGGGAAATAATCGTCGGGACCCCTAGAGAGAAAAGAAGGGAGGATAGAAGGGAACAGAGAAAAGCAAAGAGAAGAAAACCATGCATATGTGTGAAGAGGACCATACACCAAACCCCTCAAGTGCCCTCCTCCCCCCACCACCTCATGTCATCTCTAAAAACAACCACAGGTTACTTCTTTAACCTAGCTGAGTCAAAGGCCTGTCTAGGGCGGAGGAGATGCAAGTGTGACAGCCTCTGGCTCCCGAAGGACACTGGTTACTAAGAGTACAACATATTCTATACTCTATGCTATAGGAGTATACTAGGAGTATACTCAGTATACCCAGATGGGGGGCTGAACCAGTGACCCATATATTCAGTTCTAGAGTCAATTAGGCAGCAACCTCTCTGCAGCCTCCAGGAGATGATATTTAGTCAACATATTCCTACTTCTTGTAATAAATCCCTCTTTATGACTGCTCACAATGTGCCAACTGTGTACTCAGCATTTTACACCTAGTCATTTGCTCCATAGCCACCTGGGGAGGTGTCATTATCTCCATTTCACAGACAAGGAAATGGCTCGGAGCTGGGCTTCAATCCAGGTGATCTAGTTCAAACTCTTAAAATGCTTTCTTTGAGTGGTTAGAAGTTTCTCTGGATGAGAAGTGAGTATCCAAAGTCAATGATGTTAACTCCTTTTGAAGATGTCTCAGCTAGGATGTCTATGCAATGTACTTTCTTTATGGCATCAAGAGAAGTGAATCGCAAAAGCTGAAGGACATTTAACTGGCCATTTGGCATCACTCTTCAGTCTGTCCTTAAATGAATTCTCCAGTTATCTTAATGCTTTCACGCCATTCTTTTCAGAAGAATTCCTAATTTATCTACAAGTAAAAACGTAAGATTGCACAGACAAGTACTGACAGCCTAATTTCAATAATGCATTATACCAGGGGCTTAATTGCAGTGAGGGCTTTCACTCAATTCCTGTTTAAAAATACAAATGAGAACTTTGACATGTAGTAAACACAGGCATTTAATTGCATTTTGCTCTCAACATTATGAGCCTGTATAGTGCCAAGTATGTCTTGCTTGTGTCTTCTTTAAAGCAATGATAGAGTCTTCTTCATAAATCTGTTTCAAATTGTGGAGACTAGTTCTCTAAAAGAGCATATACATTCTTTACAAGTGAAATGAATTTAAACATCCACATATCCACCTGTCAGAAATACTAAAAGGTCTGGTCTCTTCTTTACAACCCTTGCAATCTCCAGTAAGATATGGCTATCAAAGATACACATACACAGAGATTTAAGATTTACTGGGAAGATCCCTGCTCCCATTGACCTTCCAATTTAAGGCAGAGTTAACTATCCACACAGGGTATTCCCAATTTCATATCCCTCTGGTAAGTAAAATTTTATTAAAACCTTTGAACTACCTTGGAACTTTATCCATATTAAGATACACACGCAAAAAGGCACATTTCCAAAGGACATCATTACGGCAACTGAATCTTTCTAGAAAAAAAATTTCTTTGGAGTTAGAAAAAGAAGGTATACAGAGCTCCCTTTTCAAATCTGACCAAATGCGTTAATAAAGCAGCAGTTCTTTGGCATAATTTCCTCAGTGACAAGATATGTCCCAACTTCTCAAGGTCTCCTTTAAATAAGTTATAGATAACCAATGACCATCTGAGAGCCACTTCCATTCTCCTAAGTGATCTTGCTATGAGCAACTCTAAGGCACCACTCATAATACTGGACAGTTCTTTACCCTGTATTCTGAGGCAGTCATCAAGGACAGAGAAAGCTCCAACTCTCCCTTCCCCAAACTTCAAACAAGTTAACCATTCATTAGCTAAAAGATAAAGGCTTCCGAGATGGGTGGATCATTTGAGGTCAGGAGTTTGAGACCAGCCTGGCTCACAAGGTGAAACCCCCTCTCTGCTAAAAATAAAAACAAACAAACAAACAAAAAAATTAGCTGGGCATGGTAGTTTGCACCTGTAATCCCAGCTACTGGGGAGGCTGAGGCAGGAGAATCGCTTGAACTCAGGAGATGGAGGTTGTAGTCAGCCAAGATGGCACCACTGCACCCCAGCCTGGGCGACAGAGTGAGGCTCCGTCTCAAACACAAACAAACAAACAAACAAATAAATAATAAAAAATAGAAAGATAAAGGCTTCCATTTGCTGATGTCACATGAATAATAGCACTTTTAGTTGCTGAAACAGGGTTAAATGCCAATGGTTAGCTGTAATATTACCAAAATCTTAACCTAAAACAGTGTAGATATATTTTAGCTCTTTCTACACACTAAATTTTCAATGTACATTTAAATTCATGCCTACCACCTAACACAAAGCTCTGCAAGTAGACGTTTACAGCCTTATCTTCTTTCTACATAGAGCATTGTGGGCTCACATCATTTATCACAAAGAACCCACCTAATATAAAAAGACCCAGCCGGGCCCCATCCCAGCACTTTGGGAGGCCAATGTGGGCGGACCACGAGGTAAGGAGTTCGAGACCAGCCTGACCAACATGTTGAAACCCCGTCTGTATTAAAAATACAAAAATTAGCCAGGCGTGGTGGCGGGTGCCTGTAATCCCAGCTACTTAGGAGGCTGAGGCAGGGGAATTGCTTGAACCCAGGGGGCGGAGATAGCAGTGAGCCGAGATCCTGCCATTGCACTCCAGCCTGGGTGACAGAGAGACTCCGTCAAACAAACAAACAAAAAAACCCCACACATAGCAAGTATATCATACAAATCCTTACCTTCCTATTTTGGCATTCCTTCTTAAACTGTATTTTCATCGTGAGTTTTGAAAACTTTCTGGCTTCAAGTTATCTTAGTTCTTTGCCTCTTACTAATTAAAAATCAGTTCCCCAGGGAAAGATACACGTGCACTCCATGAAAAAATACGAATCCATTTTAACCTTTAAGGCACTAGACATGTTCTCTCTCTCTGATCTCACACCCAAAGCACAACCCGCAATCCCTTACGGCATGGCAGTCTCGCCTCTTTTGATCGTATCTAAGTTTGCAAGGTAAACAGGCCACCCTGGGCTACCGAAAGGCAGGGGACGACCAGGAACTCACCCTGGCGGCCGGACCGGGCGCGGGCTCCGGAGCACGCGCTAGATGACTTGTCGCGCCCCCTCCTCCCTGCGGGCGGGCGCCGAGGCGGCGGATCTAGGGCGGAACAGAGGCTTCTCTCCGCTCCCCTCTGCAGACCATTGTCAGCGCCCGAGTCGCCGGCGCTTTCTGCACGGTGTGGGGACGGGCAGCAGCTCTCCCGATGCGAGTAGTCACAGCGCTGTCCCGCAGCCTGGGGCAAAAGCTGCTTTTGCATCAGAGCCGAGGGCTGCACCAGGTGTAACTTCCACCCCTTGACCTATTTTAGAGGGTGAGGATGAAAGGAAGAGGGAAAAAATAGACGGAGGGCGCGCGGAGGAGCGGGCGGCAGGGTGCGCGCGTGGCCGTGGGGGAGCGCGCGCGCAGGCCCGGGCTAGTGTAGGGGCTTCCAAAGAGAAGTTGCAGCGAGCCCCGGCCTCCCGCACCTGGGCCGGCTCGGGGGTGCTTTGCTAGCCCCTCCTCCCGCCGCAGCAGCAGGCCAGCTTGGCCCGCCCTACTCCGGCGCCCCGCGCGGGAAGCGCAGCTCCCGGGGATCGGGGGCTTTGGGCTGGCCCCGCGACAGCCGCGGGGAGACCGCCCGCGGCCCCCGCCCCCGTCGCCGTCCCCGCCTCCCCGGGCTGCCTTCACCTTTCCGGAGGCAGTGCTCCGGCTCAGCTGTCCGGGAACCCAGGCCTGCGGCGCCTCCGGGCAGGGAAGGCGGGCTGGCGCGCAGCGGAGCCGGGGACTGTCGCCTCCCCGCCTCGTTCCCTGCAATCGCCCCGCCCGAACGTGCCCGGGAAGTGAGGCTGGGCCGCGCCCGCCCGGCCGGGGACAGGGGTGACCTTCCGGCCTCCCGCCTTGCCCTTGTTGCCGGTGTCTCTCGGCGTGGCCCGTCCTGCGTAGAAGACGCCCCGGCAGGCGCACCTGGTCGGCCCGAAGCGCATCAGCGTAGTACCTGGGGTGACGGCGACGTGTGACTTTAGCGAGGCTCTTCTCACTTAATTTTTACAGCCCCGGACTTGAGCGGAAATGCCCCCTTGGGGTCGGTCCATTGGGATAACTGGAGATGGGGGATTAAGTAGGGTGCCACGGCTTAGACGCTCCAAATCATTCCAGTACACAGCGTGCCTTATCTGTTGAGTTTTGCAAAACAAGCCCCATCAAAAAAGCATCCATCAAAAGGCGGGTGGAACTTATAAGTTTTTGCCCAAAACGACACAAACCTTCCCTCCCCCCATTGCTTCTGTTACAATAGCGTTAATTACTTTCTTCCAAGTCCCTAACGTGATACTATCTCCAATCGCCTATTATTAAACAACTCCCTTATCATCAGGGACCTATGCACTTTAAAAATGCACGTTCCCAGTGACTAAAAACGAGCACGTTTAGTAACCGCTCTGCCGCCCTTGGTATAGAGGTTCGTGCTCCTGATCCCCTGCCTAGGGGGCAGAGTTCATGTCGAGCTGTTTTTTCCAGTCCAGGTTATTTATGGGTACCCAACAACAGGTCTCACATAGACACTGGTCTATTTCAGGTGTGACTAAAAGGGTTGGTGGAGATCAGCATCTAGTTTCTGATTCTGGAATGGTTTTCTAGTGCCACAGTATATTGGGTGGGGTGCAGTGGGGGAACATTTGTTTGGGCTTCTCTTTATCGTCATGCCCTGGATAATCAGATTGACATTTTCTTTTTCTGTAAAGGCCTCACATTCAAAAAGAAAGAAAGAAAAAAATAAAATAAAATAAAAAAATCACCACGAGTCTGGTATTCTTGAGCTGAACGCCAGCTACAGAAATGCAACTGCTCATCCTTTTGCTTCCATTCACTGGAGCTACAACTGCAATATGTCCTTGGACACAGAAGATGTGTTGGATACTGTGATGTTCCTTGTCCTCTTCTAACAGTGCATCAGGAGACAAAGTATACCTAAAGTATAGGATACTGCCTGGCAAATAGTACCACCTGATAAATACTTGTCCAGTGATTGAGCGACTGTGATAAACAGGAAAGTAACCCAGCTCAACTTTTGCAAGAAACCATGAGAGAAATCAGTTGTAGGTGACATCGTCAGGGAAGGCATCCTGGAAGTGGTGGCCGGTACCTGATTTAAATATAAAAAAAATGGCTAAGAACTAGGTGAGGTGGCTCGTGCCTGTTATTCCAGCACTTTGGGAGGCCGAGATGGGAGGATCGCTTGAGGCCAGGAGTTTGAGACCAGCCTGGGCAACATAGTGAAATTTCATTTCTGAAAGAAATACAAAACATTAACTGGGCATGGTGGTGCATGCCCATGATCCCAGCCATTCAGGAGGCTGAGGCAGGAGGATCGCTTGAGCCCAGAAGTTTGAAGTTGCAGTGAGCTATGCTTGCACCACTGCATTTCAGCCTGGGTGACAGACCCAATCTCAACATAAATAAATAAATACATACATACATACATACATACATACATACATACATACAATTACGGAGTGGAAGTGAGATAGTATATTTGATATGCTTTCAAGATGTAATAGAGGCAGAGATTCTTAACCTTTTGTGGGTAATAGGCCCCTATGAAAATGTTGATAGAAGCTTTGAAACTCCCTTATATAATAAAACAAATGTGAAATACTTGCATATGTTTTCTGAAAGTTCACAGACTGGCTGAAGCAGATGTGTAGAATCCCTGGAGACTCGTGAACTATGACATGAGTTACCAATGTCTTTCTTATTTGGAGGCAGGTAGAAAAACAAAGAGATTTTTCTAGTTGAGACCATCATAAAAGGCATTTCAATGACCATCAGTAGAATTTGGGTAACGGTTGTGGAAATGGAAAGAAAAATGTACTGTAAAGAAAATTTGTACACTCGAGAAACATAGCTAGACTTTTAAACCATTTATGTTCTTTTTGTACCTGAGAATTTCACTTTCATATCTCAGCAAAAAGGGGGAAGTAATAGATTAAAAAATGACTGTCAAAATATTGACAGTTGCTGATGCTGGGTGCACACGTGGGGCTTTATTGTATTATTCTCTCATTATTTGTGAGGTTTAGCATTTTTCATTTAAACAAAATTTCAGTGGATTTTTACTCTTGGTAGTCATATCCAATCCTATAGCATTTCCTAACTTGGGTTCTTAGAATGGAGATTTTTGTATATAAAAAAAGAAAAAGAAAACAATACAAATAGGCCAGTGATGCCACATATAAGATTGTTATTAATAAGTAGAGTCTTTGTAGAAACAATACGTTTTCTCTGAGGAAGAATTATAAAGTGTGTTGGCCACAGTCTCAACATAAATTAGACAACCATGAAACACTGAACACGTGGTTTTCTGGGTTTTTTTTTGTTTGTTTTTTGTTTTGTTTTGTTTCGTTTTTTGAAATGGAGTCTTGCTTTGTTGCCCAGGCTGGAGTGCAGTGGTGCCATCTCGGCTCACTGCAAGCTCTGCCTCCCGGGTTCACGCCATTCTCCTGCCTCAGCCTCCCAAGTGGCTGGGACTACAGGCACCCGCCACCACACCTGGCTAATTTTTTGTATTTTTAGTAGAGACGGGGTTTCACCGTGTTAGCCAGGATGGTCTTGATCTCCTGACCTTGTGATCCGCCTGCCTTGGCCTCCCAAAGTGGTGGGATTACAGGAGTGAGCCACCGTGCCAGGCCTTCTGTTTTTTTCTGACATTACACTTAACTTCATTGTATGTTGCTTAACTAAGTTTCTTTATCATTACATTTTATTATTATATCATGCATATAATTTATATACTCATATATTATATATTCATATGCAATATAAATATATATGCAATATGAATAGATATTCATATGTATTATATATTTTAATATATTTATATAATATAAATTATTGTATTATATGTCATATACACACATATATTTATATATAGCAATATATTTTATATATATTATATATACAGATGTTCCTTGCATTATATGGTTCTTTTACAATATTTCTACTTTATGATAATTTGAAAGCAATGCGTATTCACAAGAAGTCATACTTCTAGTACTCATACAACCATTGTCTTTCATTTTTTGTACAGGATTCAATAAATTACATGAGATATTCAACACTTTATTATAAAATAGGCTTTGTCTTAGATGATTTTGCCCAAGTGCAGGCTAATGTAAGTGTTCTGAGCACATTTTAAGGGTAAGCTAAACCAAGCTATCATGTTCAGTAGGGTAGGTGTGTTCAATGCATTTTACAACACTTTCCATTTACAACGGGTTTATTAGGATGTAACCCCCATCATAAGTCAAGGAGCATCAGTACTATATAATATTATTATGACCTTTCTCAGTTAACTCAGTTTCTTTATTAGTCAACTGCCTGGGTCTGGCACACACCTCTTGAGGCTGCAGACGGCTGACCATGATTCTTTGAGTGCCTGCCTTTCTCACTGCCTCTTTCTGAGCAAGGCAGCCCCAGTGTTTCCTTACACATAGGTACACAGAGGCTGCACACTTTCCAAATGTGACCAGTTCAGTCTAGCATGTCCTGTGGACTACAAGGCCGTTGCCTAGCAAAGCATGAAATTTCTCCAGCTTATGTAATAACTACCCCACATCTGAAGTCTCTTAAGGTGTGGCATTTAAGTCAGGAATTCACATAAGTTCTTTTCCTAGAGCTTTTGACCATTATTTTACTTATCCTCATTGGCTATCACAGTCCTTCACACTTAGAACTCAATGCACATATATGCATTAATATGCATGTATTGCCATAAGCCTCAAAATGTGCTGCATGGTGCTCATGTCACCATTTCATTCATTTCAGCCTTGACCGTCTGTTTTATTAAAGGACCTGGTCTAAGGTACAGGCTCTTAGCCCCTGGGGGTGCTTACCTATTATTGGCATGATGGAGACTTACCAAAAAATTACTGTATTTTTACCCTCTTTTCTCCACCTTTCCAAGTCATCCCGTTTTTTTTAGTGATGTTAGCTAGTTTAGCAGAATAACATCTTGATGCATAAGGAAGTGGAACCCTCACCAGGCTGAACGGTAGAGCGGGCGGGCTTAGCTTCGGATTACAGGAAGAAATTGTGAGGTGTGTTCCTGTCTCCCAGACTGATCTTTAGGACACTGGAGACAAAATATTCCAACAACAGGGATAGACAAAGCTCAAGCTTTATGGCCTCATTGGTTTTAAAGGATTCCCTGCAGTGACCCAGTCAGACTGGACTGAGAATCAAAGAGCTCGCAGCTATTTATTAGTCAGCACAATTTAGAGACAGGAGTGCTAACCAAGAGCTGTCCTTGTCATTTTGGGATGTTCACGGGCTGGAGTTCCAGTAGCCATCTCCTAAAACCTAAACCCTTCCGTTCTCCCGCGATTTTGCTGCCAGAGAGTGTGTAGCTGCTGCCTTTATCCAAGATACCCTTTATCTGATATCCTTCACATCTGTGAAACCCAGAAGACCTTCTTAAGGTACATAGGGAACTTCCCAGCATTGGGAATAGGATGGTTTCTTCTCTCATAGGGTTTTATGCACCAACAAGAGAAATGCCACTTCTCTGTCTTCCTGAACTTTTTAAAAACTAGTCCTGCCAAGTCTCATCATTTCTCAAGTACCTGTCCTTGGTCCTCTGCTTTTCTGTCTATATGATCTCCCTGGACAACCTCTTCCACCTTTCTAACTGCAAGGAAAACTGTGTAGATTTCTCAAAAAATCTATATATCTGAATTGGTCTTCTCATAAACCTGCAGATTCCCATGCTCATCTTGCCTGACATCTCCATCAGGGTGACCTCAACACATACAAAACTGAGGTCCTTTGCCCTCCGTGCACCTAAAGCAGCTGCCCTTTGCTTTCTTCTACAATCTCCATCCTCCCAGTCACCTGGCACATTCTTAGACTCTGCCTCTTCTTGTCCTTCATAGCCCACTGGTGACCACCGTCTGACAATTTTATATCTGTACTGCTTTTATTTATCAACTCTGCTCCCTTCTTATTATTTCTATTCCAGTTGTTTATGTCCCATTACTTCCCACCTAGATGATTACAATAATTGCTTAATCTGCTCTTCTGATTTTCGAGGCCATCTCTTCCATAAAAGATAATTCCAGACAAAAAGCTTTTGTCTAGATTAATCTTTCTGTCCTAGGAATTTATCAGTTCTTGATCTAGATCCCTCTTATAACATTTATCTCTAACCTTCATATAAAGTATTATTTTATTCAACAAAGATTCACTGGACATTTATTTTATACTGAGCAGTCTGTGAGAAAAGCAAGGGGGAGCAAAACAGATAAGATATCTATCCTCATGGCACTTATAGTCTCGTGGGATGATAAACATTAATCAAATAATCATAAATATCACAACTAAAATGTGCAACCCCAAATTGCAACACACACTTTGAAGGAAGAGTACAGAGTTGCTAGGAGAGCTCGCAGGTCTCATCACTCTCCCAGAGGGAGGACTGTGTAGGATTCAGCCTTAGATCCTCAAAGTCTAGTCCAGAGCCCTGCACATGGAAGTGCTGAATAAGTTTCTGTTGAAGGAACATATGCATCAAGAAAAAAAATCAAAACAAACAAAAAACCCCACAAAAAATGAAAAAAGAATAAAACAAAGAAAAAAAAGCCTCATATGCATCCACTTCTGACATATAAGTGTGTGACCTTTTCTGTACTACACAATACTGAATAAAACACACGCAGGATGTTCCCTCAAATACCAACCTCAACACGTAGCCATGTTAGCTCTTTGCTTTTGTTTCCATGACCACAAGTCCATGGGGCATCTAATCTCTAAACACACCCTATTTTCTTTGCCAGCATTACAACATGTAGAAACTTGTCATCCTGGTAGCATTACCAAGAATAATTGTTGCTTTATGGTGAAAGTTTTTATGCACGCTTTAATACTTTGCTGTTATCACCAACACAAACCCATCACCCCTCTTCCTTACAGTTTGGAATGTTTGCTGAAGATGTCAAACAACATTGTTTCTTTTGCCTCATGGGAAACTGGGTCATCCTCCAGCTATCCTTTGTGTCATTTGCCAGCTTCCTCTCCATCTCCAAAGCTGTTTGAGTATTACCTCTTCATCCTCCCGCTCTTACCTTTTGTCTGTCACTCTTTCATCTTTCTGCTATTGTGATCATGTAATTTTTGGAGTCAGCTTTTCGCTGGAACACTGAGTGACACATATCACTTGGCTTATTTTATCTCTATTTTTTTTCTTTTTTACAATACTATTACATAATTCGTTTCAAGAAATACTTTTGTGCATAGAATCTCAGGTCTGATTTGGGTGTGTGTGTTGTTTCCAGCTTTGAACAAACAAGGACTGGAAAAGATGAGCTTATTTGTCATGGTAGGAAAAGAAAAACTGCAAAAAAATACAATAAATCTCACCAACAGTGAGTGTGTTATATAAATAAGGGAGCAACTACATGTCAAGAAATGCAGAGCCATGATACTGAAGACAATTTAATGACCCAGAGATACAATGCAGTGTTAAATAAAAAGCATTTTCACCCCAATATTTTAACATTATATAGTATATTTACATATATGTAGGGGAAAATACTGGACAACTATACAAAAACGTGACTAATGATTTTCTCTGGGTGATGGAATTTTATTTTCATATATATATATATACTTTTTTTTTTTGAGAGGGAGTCTCGCTCTGTCCCCCAGGCTGGAGTGTAGTGGTACAATCTCGGCTCACTGTAATTTCTACCTCCCAGGTTCAAGCAATTCTCCTGCCTCAGCCTCCCAAGTAGCTGGAATCACAGGCGAGTGCCACCAGGCCTGGTTAATGTTTTTGTATTTTTAGTAGAGACAGGGCTTCACCATGTTGGCCAGGCTGTCTCAAACTCCTGACCTCAGGTCATTCACCTGCCTCAGCCCCGCAAAGTGCTGGGATTACAGGCGTGAGCCACTGCACCTGGCTTCGTCTATATATTTTGTATTTTTATTTTTTGAGACAGAGTCTTGCTCTGTTGCCCAGGCTGGAGTGCAGTGGCACAATCTCTGCTCACTGCAAGCTCCGCCTCCCAAGTTCAGCCCATTCTCCTGCCTCAGCCTCCCAAGTAAATGGGACTACAGGCACCCACCACCACGCCCGGCTAATGTTTTGTATTTTTAGTAGAGACGGGGTTTCACTGTGTTAGCCAGGATGGTCTCAATCTCCTGACCTCGTGATCCACCTGCCTCGGCCTCCCAAAGTACATATTTTTTAAAGGGAAAGGGATTCTAGGCAGTATGGGAGCAAAGCAGATCCCTATTTATAGCCACAACTCTTGTCTCATAAATTTTATTGCTATTTCATCACTGCTCTTACCAATCAAGTGTGTGAGGAGCAATACCAACATAGTGCTCTCTTGTTCTTTTTCTTTATTATTATTTTACAATCTCAAGCGCAACAGTACAAGAAAGTCCAATTGTTTCAAGTGAAGGAGTCACAATGACCTCATCATTCTCATTGTAAAAAGCTATTTTATGTCTATGTCAAAAATAATTTGCCTATTGTATTTACATCCTGTTTGTTAGGTGAAGGCAAATGTTGGCTCCCTGGCTAAGTGTCTTGATTAGATCTACCTATTAGTAATGGTAATCTTGGGTTTGTATGAAAGTCAGCTCTAGGAAAAATGGAGAAATAGGGTCTGTGTGTGTGTGTGTGTGTGCGCGCGTGTGCTTGTGCATTTTGTGTACTTGTGCACTCACATGTGCTCATATCATCCCTAGAGATTTGCTTCTGGGGAAAATAAAGGGTGAATTTTGAGATGGTTGGTTTTTATTTTTCTCTGAAGATATTTTTTGAACTTTTTGGGGATACAAGTTTTGAGATATTTTCAAATAAATTATTGCTTAAGATTAGATTCTAATGTATGTCACTAGAAATTAACACATTGTAATATAGTTTCAAAAAGCTGTGCCATAAGAAAATTTTGTTTAAAAAGTATTTGCAATTGGCAAAGCACAACTCTTATCTTCTGAGAGCAAGCAAGACAATACTACTCCACTTCAGCATTGCTCTCAGCGTTCAAATAACCAGAGTCCTGTGACTCTGATCTTAATCAAGACCTCTGGGCCTTAAGTCACTTATCTAAAAAGTGAGAGGGTTGAGTTAGATAATCACTGAGATCTCCCACAGTTCTTAAAAGAAAAAGCATTTTTGTTTAGATCTGGAGTGAAAATGTAGAGTTGTAAAATAAAGAAGAGATTTGGTGCTTTCTTTATTGCATTCATTTATGATCTAAACGTTCAGTAGGAAAAACTCCCATTTTCCAAGCTACATTTCAAAAGACTGGATGTGGAGTTAATAGTTGATAGAAGCTTCTGTTTAATTCATCCGAAAAATTTAGGAAGAACTTGTGAGATGGAAGGGGAAGGAGACTTATTCTGAGATGCTCCAGAGGGCAGACTTGGACCAGTGAATGCAAGTTATGAGGAGGAACATTTAGACTAAATTAGAGGAAGAGATTTCTAAAGTTTCAACTGCATAAAAGCAGAGCTTTTTCAAGAGGCACAACTCTTTGTCTCTGAATGAGCAGAGGAATAGGCCAGCTCATTTACTGGTGATGGTTGCAGAGGGTGCCGATACATCAGACAGAAAGTCGTGCCAGACACCTCAATGTCCTATCCTAGGCTGGGGTTCTTTGATGCGATGTGACAATGTACTTTGGGAAATGACAGAATACACAGTCTTTTCCGGTGTTTGGAGAAAGAATGAGGCTAGTATTTTCACAACACAGCCTTTGTAGCTCTAATTTCTCTTTCCTGCTCTGATGGTGTCACCTTCTGTACTGGTGATGAAGCTCATTATGTTTGGAATAGTAGTCAAGGTATAAGTAACGTGAGAAAGAGATGCAAAGATTGGTTTCACCCAATTTATCTGAGGGATCCAGCTGAGACCAGAACAGGTAATCTGCCTTGGAGACCATGAAGAATGTTTGCATGGATAATCAAGGAAAACGGGGTCCCAGTTTCGGTATAAGACTGCACATACCTGTTGAACTGGAATTTGTACTTTCTTCTTCCCATTTAGTGTGAAAGAAGAAAAGGAAAGAGAATAAGCAAATGAGAAAGAAAAGAAACTTAATGAGGAATGCAAGCCTCCTGCAAATGATCAGGCCCAGAGAGGCAAAGGAATGAGGCAGCAGTCATGCTCCACTTCTCCCCTGGAGCTAAGCTCATCATCTCTAGAATCTGCTTGCTCTAGACTGACTGTCGCCACAAGTAGCTGTAAATTAACCTAACAATGCCGTGCACTGGACACCATAACTAATATCCTATAGTTTAAAAATATATAGCCAATTACTAATCATTGTCATTTCCATAAACCAGTGGGAATTTCTGACAACTTGTCTGCCTTGTTGCCTTTTAAAGCCTGCTTGTAAAAAAGGTTGAATGAAGCTCATATCCAAAGTTACTTGGGTCTGAGTCTTCCAGGCAGCTGTCCTCATCTTGGCTCAAGTAAACACTTTAAAATTATATTTTGTGCCTTAGCCTCTTCCATGAGGTTGCCACAAATAACGATTATCAGTAGGAAGATGACTAGAAGCATTTTAAAAATCCAACTGAGCAGTCAAAACAGCCACTAAAGGTCAGAGAAGGTATTTTTTTCTTGTAGCTTGTCTAAAAGAAACATAAATTACCATAATGAAACAAAAACAACAAAACAGGAGAAAATGCCATTTGCAGGAGAAGACTGCAAGTGAAATAGCCCAGAGGTTGAAGTCACTGCTCAGGGCCAGACAGGTGGGAAGTCTCCTTGGCTTCTCCATCTTTTATTTATTTATTTATTTATTTACTTATTTATTTATTTATTATTTTATTATACTTTAAGTTCTAGGGTACATGTGCACAACATGCAGGTTTGTTACATATGTATACATGTGCCATGTTGGTGTGCTGCACCCATTAACTTGTCATTTACATTAGGTATATTTCCTAATGCTATCCCTCCCCACTCCCCCCATCCCACGAGAGGCTCCAGTGTGTGATGTTCCCCACTCTGTGTCCAAGTGTTCTCAGTGTTCAATTCCCACCTATGAGTGAGAACATGCGGTGTTTGGTTTTCTGTCCTCGCGATAGTTTGCTCAGAATGATGGTTTCCAGCTTCATCCATGTCCCTACAAAGGACACGAACTCATCCTTTTGTGGCTGCATAGTATTCCATGGTATATATGTGCCACATTTTCTTAATCCAGTCTATCATTGATGGACTTCTGGGTTGGTTCCAAGTCTTTGCTATTGTGAATAGTGCCGCAATAAACATACGTGTGCATGTGTCTTTATAGCAGCATGATTTATAATCCTTTGGGTATATACCCAGTAATGGGATGTCTGGGTCAAATGGTATTTCTAGTTCTAGATCCTTGAGGAATCGCCACACTGTCTTCCACAATGGTTGAACTAGTTTACAGTTCCACCAAGAGTGTTAAAATCTTCCTGTTTCTCCACATCCTCTCCAGCACCTGCTGTTTCCTGACTTTTTAATGATCGCCATTCTAACTGGTGTGAGATGGTATCTCATTGTGGTTTTGATTTGCATTTCTCTGATGGTGCATCTTTTTTTTTTTAATTGCAGGAGAGAATTCTTCCATGATTTTGGACGGTGGCTCTTTTCTTTCCCCACAGCAAAGCTTTTCTACATTTACTATTCAGGCCACATACGGCAACTGTAAAGTAACATAGTTCACTTCTCTCAATTCTATCTGGTTATAAATTGGATCAGCATAACCTGGAGCACACAATTTAAGAAAAATGTCAAGCATTAGACTGGCATGGTGGTGTGTTTCTGTAGTTCCAGCTGCTTGGGAGGCTGAGAAAGGAGAATTGCTTGAGCCTAGGAGGTCGAAGCTGCAGTGAGCTGTGATCATACCGCTGCACTCCAGCCTGGGAAACAGATGGAGACCTTGTCTCAAAAAAAGAAGATGAAAATCCTGCCATTTGTGACAACATGGATGAATCTGGAGGGTATTGTGTTAAGTGAAATAAACCAGGTATAGAAAGACAAATAACAAATGATCTCACTTATAAGGGAAATCTAAAAGTCTATCTCAGAATTAGAGGGTAGTGTGGTAGTTACAAGGGTATGGTGTGGTGGTGGGGATGTAAGTCAAAGGATACAAAGTTTCAGTTAGATAGGAAGAATGCCTTCAAGAGATCTATTGTAAATATGATGACCATAGTTAATAAGAAAATCTTGTATTCTTGAAAACTGCTAAGAAAGTGAATGTTGAGTGCTCTCACCACAAAAAGGATAACTATGTGAGATAACACATATGTTAATTAGCTAGATTTGGTCATTCTACAATGTATATATACTTCAAAACATCATGTTGTACATGATAAATACAGACAATTTTATCTGTCAATTAAAAAGTTTTTAAAGAAATATTCATGCAAAAGAGAAAGTTATCTTACATGGAAACAAAAATGAACACTTTTTCTCAAGATTGCAATTTATACCTAAATGTATAAAGCCAAATAAATGTATGCATTCTCTATACCTTAGCTTCAGCTTTAAAGAAACTCTGCAATGGTTTGGGGTTCTAGAGTTTGGTATCTCCAATTGTCACGTTCAAATGTCAGTAAAGTTTTATGCTAGAAATTATTTGGAATTATTCCAATATGTATTCATTCAGGATCCAGGAAATGTTAGAGAAAAAAGGGGAAAAAATGAGAATTTGAAAAGGTATGTTAAGTTTTTACTATTGACTAAGAAAGAAAAAAAAATTAGAAACAAACAAACACATAAAAACCCTGTTTGCTTCTCAGCAGATGAATTTTTAATGTTGCTGGCCAATTATTCTAAGGCAAGAGCAAAGTCAAGAGTTTCCTCGGGGAGGTCTTATCTTTAGGAGAAAATAACAGATGGAATCACATCATGTTAATAAAGCAATTATGTATGCATACACAGTTTAAGAGATGTAAAGGATTTTAGAAATTGCAAATAAAAGAAACAAATGTTTACCCCTAAACTTCTGTATGAGCAGGAATATAAAAACATCCATAATTGTACCACTTAAAAACATCATTGTTAATATTTTGGTGCATTTCCTTTCTGTCTGTGTCCATCAATCAAAGTTGGGATTACATTGTATTCATTTTTACTTTAAACTGCATTTTTTGTGCAACATATCGTGTTGTTAAATAATCCACAAAAACATTGATTTGTAACATCCTCATAACCTTTCATTAAGAAAGTATTTATCATATGCCCCGTGGTGAACGAAGTACAATGGTGCTTTAACTCATGTAATCCTTAGGAGATCCTGAGGAAGCATTAGTATTATTACTGTTATTATCCCTATTTTTTCACAAATGGGGGAAACTGAGGTTAAGGGAGTTAACCTTGGAACTTTCCCCAAGCCGACACAAAGCTGGGCTGTGACTTGCAATGATTTGCATCTAACTCTAATGCCAATATTCTTAATGATTATGGTAAACTTTCTCCATGTGAGAAATGTAAACGATTCATATGAAATGTCAGAATCTTTTTTTTAACTTGTCAGAAGATCAAGTAACTTTTTTCAGGTGTACTGACTAAATCGCCACGCAGCTGTGTGAATTACGTCTTTCCTTAGAGAGTAAATAATACTGTCTGTTTATCAAGGTCTTCAGTTTTCATTTACACTTGTCTGATTTTTTAAAGGCCAATACATTTTGTCTATGCTTGGAGAATACTATAAGCCTACCTGAAAACTATGTAAGGAAATCCAAATAACAATATATTGTGCTTCTTTTTCAGAATAGCATTATATGAATAATAAATTAAAACCAAACAAAGTGTTGTTTTGGACATTGTCATTTACCATGTGCCATATTGTACTGTAATTCTCTCATTCTGTGTGTCCTCATCCCTGTTTAAATTGTAAGCGCCTTCAGTAATTATATCATTTACTGCATTTTCAGAGTTGAGTGCATCTTGTAAAATAGTTATTCAATATTTGCTTCCATCCAGCTACTTGGGCGGCTGAAGTGGGAAGATCTCTTTAAGTCAGGAGTTTGAGGCTATACTGTGCTATGATTGTGCCTGTGAATAGCCATTGCACTCCAGCCTGGGCAACATATCAAGATCCTGTCTCTTAAAAAAAAGAAAATTAAAAAAATTTGTTTGCAATGTACATAATGGTGTTCATGTTTCATGTATCAGTAACTAAATACAAAGTACTTAAACACTAAATAATAGTCCTCTTAAATAAATTGGTCTTTATAGATAATATTGTCTCTGTGGCAAAGATAATGTTAAGTGATCAACAAACTAGGATCAGTTACCTCTTGGGCACTCAGGAGACTACATAGCCCAGTCTCCTTTGTGTTTAAATGGGACCATGTCCATGTGACTTAGTTCTGGCCAATAGGATGTGGGCAAATGATGCACGGCAAGTTCTAGTCCTTACTCTGTACAGCCTCCTCTATGTTATGATCTCTCTTTCTTGCTCTTTCATTCTCTGTCTCTCTTTGTCTGCTGAATACAGAGAGAATTAGTAAGGAAGACAAATCCAAGAGATTCATGAATCTCCATGTGGAAGACCACAGTCTGAATTCTAAATTTGACTGTGATGTGAGCTATTGAGATTTGGGGGTTGTTTGTGATAGTCTCTAGCATCCTATTGTGTTTATCAGGTATTGAGTTTCACATGTGCCTCAGATACATACCAACATACCCTCTACTATCACATCTCTCTTCCTTTCCCTCATACTGTTCTCTCAGCCTGACATTTCCTCTTTCCATATTTTTATCTATTAAAACTCTACATATGACAGAGCTCAAATGCCCCTTACATAAAGCTTTGTTTCATATCACAGACAAAATAATCTTGCTCCACTGTAACCCATCACAGAATTTTCTTCCCATATTCCACATCCATAGTTGAGTGCTGGTCACCATTGTATCCCTAATGCCCAGTGGTTAGCACTTACAATAATTATCCAACAAATGAATGAATTAGTGCATTTCATTTCTCTCACAGGTTTGATACATTCCCTGTGTATAGGATCATGTCTCATTCATCTTTCTACTTCCCAGTGACAAGCGCAGAACTTGGAACATAGTAGATACTCAAAAAATGTTTGTGGAATGGCTAAGGTATTATTACTGATGATTGAGAGAGGTGCATTTTTAAAATATAAGTGTTCATCAGAGTTTTATAATTCTTCAATTATTTAATAACTTTCACAGAGGGGAAATTTGTCATTAAATTTAATCTAAATTCCTTTTGTTGCAATTTCAAGTCTTTAATGATTCTTGGTTCCCCTACAGTCACAGCACTTTTGAGCAGGAAGAGGCTCAGTTCTCAGAAGCTATTTCTGTCTTGACTGATATATTTACAGAAGAGGTGGTAATGATTCAACTGCTCTAAATCAATACTGCTGAATTATTTCAGGAAAGACAGGGTTTTTAGACACTTCTCCCTCCATATATTCTTTTTCCCTTATGGTTTCTATAATTAGTCACAAATTTATGCTTGTATGAAGGTGAAAAATTGAATATCATTATTTGGGGAGAAGTGAGGGAGATGGCAATTGGTGACGCCTACTCTGTTGCTGAAGGCTCAGTAAGTAGTACTATAAATAGAAAAGAAACTAGGCCAGGCACGGTGGCTCATGCCTGTAATCCCAGCACTGTGGGAGCAAAGAGGATCACTTGAGCCAAGAGTTCGAATCCAGCCTGGGCAACATAGGGAGACCCTGCTTCTACAAAAAAATTTAAAAATTAGCTGGGGTGGTGGCCTGCACTTGTAGTCCCACTACTCAGGAGGCTGAGGTGGGAAGATCACTTTAGCCCAGGAGTTTGAGGTTGTTGTGAGGTATAACTGCACCACTGCATTCCAGCCTGGTGACAGAGTAAAACCTGGTCTCAAAAATGAAATAAATAAAATATTTATTTCCCAATTATAAAATCAAGAAATGTGTATCATATGAGTAAAATGGTAAAAGTTGCATGGAATTAATTATCAAGAATTTGTAATTATCCAAAGCATAAACACAATCTTCTGATTTCAGAAAATATATCTAAGCATTGAAAAAGCCCACCATGGTTGTTATTGCACTGAAATGGCCTCCAATCATATCCTGAAATGCAAAAATATATGTTATTGCTATAGACAGCAATAAACACTATTATAAAGACAGCAAAATAAGATTTTATAGTTTAACTATACAGTTAATATCCAAATATATTTTTGTAAAAATTCAAACAATAAGGAAGATGTACAAAAGAAAGGGCCCTTTTGACAACCTCCTTCTCCCCTCACTTGCCCTTTCCTTCCCAGAGGTAGCCTCAGTTAAGGGTGTTTTATTCCTCTAGACTTCTGTGCAATTGCAAAACAAGCATATTCTTATACAAATAGGATAAAAAGTAGCTTTTATATAAATATTGCTGAAATATGTTGGATATGTGTTCCCCTCCAAATCTCATGTTGACATGTAATCCCCAGTGTTGGAGGTGGGGACTAGTGGGAGATGTCTGCATCATGGGGATGGGCCCCTCATGAATGGCTTATCACCTTAGTGATGACTGAGATCATGCAAGATCTGGTTTAAAGTGTCGGGCATCTCCCACTCTCTCTCTCTCACTCCTGCTCTGGCCATGTGACATGCCTGCTCCTGCTTCTCCTTCCGCCATGAGTAAAAGCTTCCTGAGGCCTCCCCAGAAGCCAAGCAGATGTCAGCACCATACTTCCTGTAAAGCCTGCAGAACTGTGAGCCAATTAAAGACTTTTCTTTGTTAATTACCCAGTCTCAGGTATTTCTAGCAATGCAAGAACAGCCTAATATCGTTGCCTGCTCATTTCACTCCCCGATTTCATAGAGTTGGATATCTTTTTCTTACTGATTTTTAAGAGTCTTTTTATTAATTCTAAGGCCTCCTTTTTTTGCTATCAATGTTGCTAAAATTTTCTTCCAGCTATGAGACTTTTAAATTTTGTTTACGTATCTTTTGTCATATAAAAGTTTTCAGTTTTTAGGGAGTCAAGCCTATTAATCTTTTCTATACAGTGGCTTCTGGGGTTCGTATTTTGTTTTTGAAATCTTCTTCCTGATTATAAAAACACTTGCCTATATTTTTGTGTAATGGCTTTGTTCTTTATTTATTTTTGCTATGGTGAGAGATAAGGATCATGTCATCAAAGCAGTACATCTCAATGACCATTCTGACCTTCCAGACTTCCATAGAACCAGGGTTTGGGGATGCGAGTCTCATTCTACCAATCAGAGGTTCTCACAAGAGACTTTGATTTGAACTGAATTATTCTGAGAGAAAGAAAGGGCACGCGGCATTCACTTTGCAGGCTTGGGTCGTGGCAGAAGGTAGCAAGGTCTGAAATCAGCAACTACGGTGGCCGCTTCTCGTCAGGCAGATGGATTCCTGTTTTGGCAGCTTCCTGAGAAGTGGTGTGTTTCTGAAGTCACTGCTGTGGTAGAAACTTCTGATTTCTGCAGCTTCCCCTTTTGCGGTACATGCATCAGTTCCTCGGGCTGTTTAGTTCTGTGGTTTGGTTTTGCTGGTCATTCCTTAAAATAAAGACTGGAATCTTTTTCTTCACGAATTTGCTGCAAGGTTTGTGTACTCCACGTACCCTCTAATATGTTCCTTTTACCTTAAGCTAGTTTGAAATAATTTTATTGTTTGAAACTAAGAACCTTGACCAAACAAATATGACATTCTGTTTTTGCCCCGAATCTGTTTAAATGCCATTTATTGCACAACCTTTTTCCTACCTGAAATGTCTCTTTTCATAAGTCTTAATAATTATATTTGAAGGATCAATTTCTTCATTTTTATCTATTGTATTGATCTGTTTACCTACTTTTGTACTGATTCCACACAGGTTTTTTTTTTTTTTTTTTTTTTTTTGAGACAAAGTTGAGCTCTTGTTGCCGAGGCTGGATGGCAATGGCACGATCTCGGCTCACTGCAACCTCCACCTCCCTGGTCCGAGCGATTCTCCTCCCTCAGTCTCCTGAGTAGCTGGGATTACAGGCACGCACCACCACACCCAGATAATCTTTTTTTTTTTTTTTTTTTTTTGTATTTTTAGTAGAGACGGGGTTTCTCCATGTTGGTCAGGTTGGTCTCTGAACTCCCGACCTCAGGTGATCCATCCGCCTCGGCCTCCCAAAGTGCTGGGATTACAAGCGTGAGCCACCATACGCAGCCGATTCCACACAGTTTTAGCTGCTATAGTTTTATATGACGGTTTACTATGAGTAGGGATGTTTCTTTCCATTGATCTACTTTTTCAGAATTTCTTCAGCTGGTCATGAACGTATTCCTTCCCAAATAAACTTCAGAATTATTTGGCTGAGTTGCATAAAACGTACCATCAACATTATGATTTCATTTACATTAATATAGAGTTTAATTTGGTAAGATACTTTAAAACAGTGGTTTCCAAACCTTTTGGTGTCAAGACCCCTTTATATTCTTGAAAATTAATAAAGACATTACAGAGCTCTTGTTTATGTGGGATATATTAGTTAATACTTATGCTAGAAATGAAAACTGATAAAATTTAGAAATATTTATTAACTAATTAAATATAACGATAAAATGTATTGTATGTTTATTAGGAAAATAACTATATTTCCCAAAACAAAAGTATTAGGGAGAAGAATGGCATTATTTTACATTTTTGCAAATCTCTTCAATGTTCAGCTTGATAAAAGAGACGTGGATCCCCATATTGGTACAGCAATCAATCTGCTGTGATGTTGTTTTGATTGAAGTATATGAAAAAAATCTGCCTTACACAGATATGGAATTGGAAAAGGAAAGAGTGTTTTAATAGCCATTTCAGATAAGTGTGGATATTTTCCTTTGCTACTGCACTGCAACTTGATAAGTAGTATTTTCATAGAGGTTAGCTAAAATGTTCAATCTGAAAATTTGTCAATGAAATTTTTTTACATGGATTCTTCAAAAGCCATTGATCTATCTTGTACTTTTAATTAGATCTTTTATTCATGTATTTTGCAACATGATTCACTGATCATCTGGCAAACATTGGTTCACTGAGTTATGGTCATCTTCCAAATATTAACACAGCTCATATGAAATCAAGATAGCACACTCATTAATATTACCACTGATCTGATTAGAAAAGACTTCAATCATTGAAAAGCTGACATGCTCATTATGATAAATCCAAATTACTCAAAATTTTATTTTTCATCTAAAAGCTTAAATTTTTGTCTTTTTGTTATTATTTTTTATTATTAGAGATGGGATCTTACTACATCACTCAGGGTGGTCTCGAACTCCTCGCCTCAAGTGATGTTCCTGTCTCAGCTTACAGAGCAGCTGGGATTACAGAGGTGAGCTACCCCACCTGCTAAAAGTTTGAATTTTCTCCTTAGCAATAAACACAGTCAGTTGTTTTCTTTGAAGCAACAGGCTCACCTCATTCCCTTTGTTAATTTTTATTTATTTATTTATTTTTTTGAGAGGAGTCTCGCTCTGTCGCCCAGGCTGGAGTACAGTGGCCTGATCTCTGCTCACTGCAAGCTCCACTTCCCAGGTTCACACCATTCTCCTGCCTCAGCCTCCCGAGAAGCTGGGACTACAGGATCCTGCCACCACTCCCTGCTAATTTTTTTTTTATATATATTTTTAGTAGAGGTGGGGTTTCACCGTGTTAGTGAGGATTTCGATCTCCTGACCTCATGATCCATCTGCCTCAGCCTCCCAAAGTGCTGGGATTACATGCATGAGCCATCGCACCCAGCCACTTCATTCCCTTTTAAGGAAAATGTCAGCCCAATAACCCAGAGTTTTCTGTTATTTGTTCTTTCAAGTAAAAACAGGATTCCATGAAAAAAAAGAGAGTAAATTATCAGAAAAAATTTTTTGTTTAAACTTTATAGAGCTTTTTGGAGATCAGAATTGAGAATAAGGAAGAGTGGGCCTGAATTACATTTACTTCATTACTGATTTCTCCATTTCATAGTTCATACCCGGGGGCTCATCATGATGGACTTCCGTCAGGAATTGGTGGATTCTTGGTCTCGCTGACTTCAAGAATGAAGCCGTGGACTGTCACAGTGAGTGTTTCAGCTCTTAAAGATGGTATGTCCAGAGTTTGCTCCTTCAGATTTTCAGATATGTCTGGAGTTTCTTCCTTCTGGTGGGTTCGTGGTCTCGCTGACAGGAGTGAAGCTGCAGACTTTCATGGTTAGTGTTACAGCTCTTAAAGGTAGCACATCTGGAGTTGTTCACCCTTCCTGGAGGGTTTGTGGTCTCGCTGGCTTCAGGAGTGAAGCTGCAAACCTTCACGATGTTAGAGCTCACAAAGGTGGGGTAGAGCCAAAGTGCAAAAGAACAAACCTTCCATAGTGTCCAATGGGACCCGAGTGTGTTGCCTCTGGCAGGCTTGGGCAGCCTGCTTTTATTCATTTATCTGGCCCCACTCACATCCTGCTAATTGGTCCATTTTACAGAGAGCTGATTGGTCCATTTTACAGAGAGCTGATTGGTCTGTTTTGACAGGGTGCTGATTGGTGCGTTTACAATCCCTGAGCTAGACACAGAGTGCTGATTGGTGCATTTACAATCCTTTAGCTAGACACAGAGCGCTAGACAGAAAAGTTCTCCAAGTCCCCACTAGATTAGCTGGATACACAGAGCACCAATTGGTGCATTTACAAACTCTGAGCTAGACACAGAGTGCTGATTGGTGCATCTACAATCCTCCAGCTAGACATAAAAGTTCTCCAAGTCCCCATTAGACCCAGGAGCCTACCTGGCTTCACCTAGTGGATCCCACACGGGGGGCTGCAGGCGGAGCTGCCTGTCAGTTCCACACCGTGCGCCCGCACTCCTCAGCCCTTGGGTGGTCTATGGAACCGGGGACCGCGGAGCAAGGGGCGGCGCTCCTCAGGGAGGCTTGGACTGCGCTGAAGCCCATGTTGGGGGCGGGAGGCTCGGGCATGGCAGGCTGCAGGTCCCGAGCCCCTGTCCCTTGGGGAGGCAGCTGAGGCCCCGCGAGAAATCGAGCACAGCGCTGGCCGGCCCGCACTGCTTGGGGGACCCGGGGCATCCTCTGCAGCTGCCGACCTGGGTGCTAAGGCCCTCACTGGGGCCGGCGGCGCCGGCGGGCTGCTTCGAGGGCGGGGCCCGCCGAGCCCACGCCCACCCGGAACTCGCGCTGGCGCGCGAGCGCCACGCGCATCCGTGGTTCCCGCCCGCGCTTCTCTTTCCACATCTCCCCGCAAGCAGGGGGAGCAGGCTCCGGCCTCGGCTAGCCCAGACGGGGGCTCCCACAGTGCCGTGGCGGGCTGAAGGGCTCCTCAGGCGCCGCCAGAGTGGACGCAGAGGCTGAGGAGGCACCCAGAGTGAGGGGTGCTAGCGTGTTGTCACCTCTCAGACTGAATAATCCATTTATTCAGAAAAGGTCTTCAAGCAGTGGAAAGTGGACAAGCTCGCTAAGGTAAATTCAAGTTATCCAAAATTTTAAGTTTCACCGAAAAGCTTGAATTTTGATTTTACTATTTTACTTTATTTGATTTTTTTTTTCCTGCAAAATACATATCGAGCCCCTGCCATGGACTGAGCCCTGTTCTTGGTCCTGGGTATAACTAAACAAAGTTGCAACCCTTACATTTTAATGAGGTGGCAGGGGTTGTAAACGTTGTAACTATGATCCCAGGTAGTTCAAGAGCTACAAGGAAAAATAAAGCAGAATGCGGACCTAGAAAATGTCAGAGGTGAGGGAGGTGGTGGGGTGAGTAAGGAGAGGTGTGGGCGGAGGAGGGCAGGCAGTGCTAGTTAGGGTGTTCAGTGAAGGCCGCGGAGGCCTTTTGGCCAGACATACCTGCGACGTAGGACAGCAAGCAGCATGAGCACTGGGGCAGAAACCTTTCTGGGCAGAGTGAACAGCAAGTGATCTAGAAGCAGGTGTGTTCTAGCAGGTTTCAGGAAATGAAAGAAGGCCAGGGTGGCCACTGAAAAAAGAGCAAAGAGAGTAGAAGCGAATCCTGCCGTCAGTCAAGTCTGCTAAGTACTTGGGATCTTTTTCTCAGCAAGATGGCAAGCTGTTAGAGGAGGGCCGTGAGCAGGGCGGTGACCAGCGAGGACTGTGTGTAACAGGGTGACTCTGGCTGTTGTGTGGTTAAGTAAGGGAGTGCAATGAATGAGTCCTGAGGTCTGGCGCTCAGGACCCATTCCAATCTCTTTCTCTAGTGCTCCGCAGCCCTGCAGAGACCAGAAAGCGAAAACCACATACCTTGGATTCCTGTGTAGCTGGGCTTCTGGATGGGGCAGATGTAGGTTCCACCAATCGGAAGCACTCACATGAGATTCAGTAAGGGCAATTCTCCCACCTCAGCTTTCTGAGTAGCTGGGACTACAGGTGCACGCCACCAGGCCCGGCTGATTTTTGTATTTTCAGTAAAGACGGGGTTTCGCCATGTTGGCCAGGCTGGTCTCGAACACCTGACCTCAAGTGATCTGCCCACCTTGGCTTCCCAAAGTCCTGGGATTACCGGCTTGGACCACCATGCCCGGTATTATTTTTTCAACTCCATAAATACTTACTTCCCCTCCTAATGTCTCTTCTCAGTTGCCACCCTGCTGTCCTCCTTCCTTCCTCCCTGGGTGATTCCTCACACAGCCTTTTCTTCCCCTGAAGATTTTCCTCTAGTCTTCCAATCCTTTCTGTTTCTCTCAGCCTTTCTTAAGCAGGGCAGTTCAGCTCTAGCATCTCTAATATATAATATGCTTCCGCCCCATCTCTAGATCTGCAAACATCAGACCCTCAGGGGACCAGAATTTATGCTCTCTAGGTAACATTTGAGGGGTTTTAAAAGACAAAGACATTTTTCTTTTATCATTCAACAAGCTAGTACGACTGTTTACCTTTATGGATATTTGGAGGATTCAGTGAGATATCAAATGTGATCTGCCTGGCTTAGTGCCTGACACCTAGCATGTGATTAATAAAAATCAGGCCTTTAAAAAATATATAGACAGGGTCTTACCCTGTCACTCAAGCTGGAGTGCAGTGGTGTGATCCTAGCTCACTGCAACTTTGAACTCCCACCTTTAACCTCCCCAGTAGCTGGGACTACGGGCAAGTGCCACTACACCTGGCTTTTTTTTTTTTTTTTTTTTTTTTTTTTTTTTTTTTTTTTTTGTAGAGATGGGGGTCTCGCTATGTTATCCAGGCTGTGCTCGAACTCCTGGCCTCAAGTGATCCTCGATCCTCCTCAGCCTCCCAAGGTGCTTGGATTACAGGTGTGATCCACTGCACCTGGCCAGAAATCAGTTCTTGCTCTTCCTGACTTTCAGTTCTCATTTACTACGATTTATGATTTTATCTTTTTTATGTTTTAAGATCATGGAGAACAGCTAATTCACAATTGGAAATCATTCCCAAGGAAGCAAAGTTTGACTCCTGCTGGTGTTCCCTGCCCTCTGGGCACATGGACAGGCATGTGTTAGGGTTCAGTACATGCTGGTTGACAAGGACTAGCAAGTGGGTTGTGATTTATTTCAATTGGTTGCCTTGGGAGCCAAACATAGGGGACTGTGCTGATGTATCAAAGCACAATCAAAAAGATCTAAAAGTCTCCTTTGTTATATTTTCATGTCTATCTCACTGTCCTTATCAGTCAGTTTCCACAGAATAGCTAAGAGATTAAAAAGCTTAAACTTAATTTTCTTGCTTAAACTCAATGTTCCAAGAGCCTTCCAACCTGACAGCAGTAAAATATTTAAGTCTATTAGTCTGTGGTTCCAGGAATTTCAGAGAGATGCTTGTGTCAAATGATTTCCAGCAAGGACATATTAAATTGCCTTTATCTCATCTGTCTGTGAGGATCTTGAAATGGAAGCTGTTTATTGGAGGGGTGCAGCCAGACTGGTCAGAGCCTTTTTTGAAGTCCTCATCATCCAGCTCTTAGTTTATGACATTTGAAACACTTATTTGACGACAGAAATGGAAGTTAACTATTGGTTCAAATGATTGGCAGTACTTAGCAGGACGAGGTACGTGTAACTCAGACACTGGAATGGATTTTTAAATTAACCTCACTACTGGATCTGCTATTCAGCACCCAGATCTGGGAAAACACTCCCTTAAGAATCCAATGCTAAGTTTTCATTTTAAAGCTGCACCTACCTATTACATTTCCAATCTGGAAATTTTGCCTTGGTAAATCATATTCAGCCATCACTCTGCATATCTCTGCCAGCCACCAAATTACCCTAAATATTGCTCCCTTCCTTGTAGTTCAGATTTGCCTCCACACTCGCTTGCTTGCTTGGTTATTTTTTTTTTTTTTTTTTTTTTTTTTTTTTTTTTTTTTTTTTTTTTTTCTGACAGTCTTGCTCTGTCACCCAGGCTGGAGTGCAGTGGCACGATCTCAGCTCACTGCAACCTCTGCCTCCCAGGTTCAAGCAATTCTCCCGCCTCAGCCCCCCCAAGTAGCTGGGATTACAGGCACATGTCACTATACCCAGCTAATTTTTGTATTTTTAGTAGAGATGGGGTTTCACTATGTTGGCCAGGCTGATCTTGAACTTCTGACCTCAGGTGATCCACCCACCTCAGCCTCCCAAAGTACTGGGATTACAGGCATGAACCACTGTGCCAGGCCTTCTGCATTCCCTTTCGAGATAGACCTTCTGCCTTATTCAATTTCCTAGCCACCATAATGCATGTGCCTTACCTGTGGCAGAAAGAATTCAACAAATATTTAAGCATAAAGGAGAAATTAAAAATGAGATCCAAAATTTGGAGTCCACTGAAGTTGTTTGTAACTTTGGAATACAATTCTTGCATTTAGGTTTTAACATCCCAGGAAGCAGATTGAAGTTGTTTGTGTAAGAATACCCCAATTACTCCTCCCCCCAAATTTTCTGTCTTCTCATAGGAAAGCAAAGTGGCCTCACTAAATGATAAGTATGGCCCTGTGTTTAGGGCTATCTGTCCCACCTCCTAAACATCCCTGTACCAAGTGTAACATGCTCCTCTGAGTCCAGGGTCCAGAGGTTTGGACCAAGGGCCATGGTCTGATTGTATTTTCTCAGTAAGGAAATTCTCAACCCAGTCAACATGTTCTACAGCCTGTAAACTAAACTCCGCATTCATAAACAGGCCCCCCAGGATATAGCCATGTAGGAGCCATAGAATCAGATTACTGAAGAGACACAAACATCTTGGATATTACATTGCAATCCACTGTCATTAAAAAGTCGGATTAGGCCAGGCATAACTTTAATTATATGGATCAATAGTAATGATAGCTAAGAAGTCCTCTTAATTGAGCTGGGTTTCTTTTCCCCTTCCTTCCCTTCTTTCCTTTCCTTCCCTTCCTTTCCTTCCTTCCCTTCCCTCCCTCCCTCCCTCCCTCCTTCCCTTCCTTCCTTCCTTCCTTCCTTTTTAAATCTGTAAAAAGAAACAAAAACTGTATTACTATGCCGTGCTTGGGACTTGTATGCATTCATCGGGTCATAGCCTTCTTGTTATTGTGATGCAATTTTTTAATGAGCAAATGACATAGTATTCCTGGTGGATTCCTCTGGCCAAGATTTCTATTAAGTTAATAGAAGAGATTAAATCAAGGTAATTTAAAAGATTTGTACTCTCTCTAATGCAGTCACTCATTTGTAAATCTAATTACAGTGACGAGTGCTGGGCTTGAGTCACGCTTCTCTAATAGGGAGTAATAGGAAGGTTTTAGTGCTAGGCAGGGCCCACCCTGGAGGAAGGCGGAAATATCAGTGGTGTGTTCGGGGTTTGATTTCAGTAAAATAGATGCAGTGGAAGCAGGTTAACACCTTCAGGTGTTCATCGGTGGTAACTACTAAAGAGATCACGGAGGAGCGAGAACCTTTCCTGCCCTCTCCTCATACATTCTATAAATGGATAGGCTAACATAAAGAGAGTTACCAGCTGGAAAATTAAAAATATTGCATAACCATACCATCCAGGCTAGCAGGAACATCTCAGAAAGAATGGCCTTGTGTTTGAGGTGGACGATAGGGTTTGGAGGAAGTAGGGAAGGGCTGCCCTCTGATGGGGGTAGGAGGTGGCCTGGAGTGGGAGAGCCTCTCCATTGCACATCCACCTGTTTAAAAATTCTACTTGACTTTTCTCCTCTTTCTCTTTCTATCGGTTGGAAATTAGTTTGCACGGAAACATTTGAAATGCAGAGAGGTCTGGGAGTCTGTAATCACTGCTATATCCATGGAACTTACTCTAATCACGAATTTCTCAATGTGATGAGGCAGGGAGAGGTAGTGGAAGGTAGTCTAACTGTCTGTTTCTCACCTTTCATGTAGATACTAAATTTTTCATTCAAAAAATCAATTAATGGATATATTAAGTTATACAATTTACTACCAAAAACACTGTCAAATAGAAACTGGAGAAAGTGGTGCCTTTGGGGGAATGGAAGAAGATGAGGAGATTCTAAACTTCCCCTTTTAGAAGCTTCTAAATGGCTTGATTTCCTTTTCCTTCTGTCACATGCAGGTGTGACTTTAATGAAAACAAAAGAACTAGTTTAAAATAATTTTAAAAGTTCACTCTTGTCAAGAAGTGAAATTGACATGTTAAAGGGGTATGTACCTTTAAACATTTTCAAAATCCTGCTCAATGACCTGCAAAACATGTCTATAATAACATTACTGCTACCAATACTGTAAGAGAGTTCTTATTCCACGTCATCAAGGTAAGATATTTTTAATTTTTAAATTGCTACTTTTCAGATCAAAAAAATGTTCTGTATATATTTCATTGTGTAAATTTTCCCTAGATATTTGATGATGATTGATTTTTTTTTTAGCCCAGTTAGTGAGTTTAATATTTTTTTAACCCTAGCTTTAACCCTTGCAGAGTTTGCTAAGAAAGTATGGGATGTGCTGCTGGGTCCCGAAAGCCAGTAGTTGGACTCCTGGACATGAGGACTGATGATTCTGTGGTCTATTGGTTGATGCAATTTGGGAGACAGGAAGTGGCCAACTGGCCTAGATGCTCTTTTGCTGTACCCCAACTGTTACGTTTATATTTGCCCCCCTCTCTCTCCTGCTCTCCAGTCACCACGTCTAAGGTCAAGGTGAATTGCAACCCAACTCCCACTCCTGTCCTCTGTTACTTATGTTTTGGGCTATGATCCGCCAGTCAAACATTTCATTGCTTTTCTTTTAGGGATTTCCCATTACTTTTGTTCAATTGAGACCATACTGTCTTATTTACTGGCGTATTGAAAATATATACTTCATGTTATTTCTAGGGAATTAGATGCAGAGGGTGTATGAGTCTATTTTATGTTGCTATAAAGAGGTACTTGAGGCTGGGTAATTGATAAAGAAAAGATGCTCACCGTTCTGTAGGCTATACAAGCATGGCACCAGCATCTGCTCAGCTTCTTGTGAGGCCTCAGGAAGCTTTTATTCATGGTTGAAGGTGAATGCAGAGCAGGTGTATCACATGGTGAGAAAGGGAGCAAGAGAGAGAGAGAGAGAGAGAAGTTACCAAGCCCTTTTAAACAATCAGATCTTGCAGTAACTGATAGAGCAAGAACTCGTTCATTACCACCATGGGGAGCACACCAAGCCATTCCTGAGCAATCTGCTCCCATGACCCAAATACTTCCCACTAGGTCCACCTCCAGCATTGGTGGTCACATTTCAACATGAGATTTGGAGGGGACGAAACATCCAAACTCTATTAGAGGGATAGTTTGCTCAGTCAGCCATCTTTCTCTAGTCTCCTGGTGGTACAATGCCATCCCGTCAGGGGTGCATTTGAGATAGACAGATAGATGGGTAAACGCATATTGATTTCAAACCATTCCAATCACAATCTACTCAATGATTGTCTACTCAAGGGTGAGGACAAAGTGGGAAGTGAAAACCAAGTGGCCCACAGAATGAGCTTCTGGCTATGCTCAGTGTGAGTCTAGGGTTTTAAGATGCGTATTTTTGGGGGGTACAGCGTGACCTCTGAATGCAAGCCAACCACTTCATCTGGTGCTTAGCTGAAGAAACAATGACCTGTTCCAACATGGAGGAACAGTTATGCCGGAATTACACAATTACCATAGGTTGCTCTTCAATGTAGTGGCTTCCTACAGAGTTCTCAATGGTAGTTTTGACTATAGGATATTTCACCTTTACACATTGACTTTAGAGCCCACCCTCCACCCACAACATGAAAGGCATAACTCTATTGTATGAGCATGATCATTTTGAAAATTTGAGAAATAATGAAGTATTTGAGAAAAACATCTAGTCAAGATCATTGTGGAAGAAAATTTTGCTCTGAGGGCAAGATACATAGAGAAATGAGATAGGAAGTGATTTGGGAGCATGAAAACAGTAAGTCAGACAGCAGCGGCAGGTGGAAACTGACAACTCAGGAAAGGAGTTGAGGTTCCTGCCTGCAACCTAATGGGAGCCCCACCAGACACGAGCTAGGGTAACCCACAACTCTGAAATTGACCAAATGGGACTTTGGGGCTTGGTCTGAAAACCATATTTCAATCTTTTAAATTTAATTTTGCTTTTATTTTTTGTAGATAGGAGGTTTGGTTGTGTTGCCCAGGCTGGTCTCGAACTCCTGGCCTTATGAAATTCAACTTCCTTGATCTCCCAAAGCACTGGGATTACAGGCATGTGCCACCACACCCAGCCCATATTATAATCTTTCGTGTTATATTTACTGAAAAATATATTCTAAGTTCTAGCAACCGTCTTTATTTAGTCAAAATATTGGCTATTTGTGTTTTTGTTTCCAGATTCCTGTCAGCAATTTAATATTGATTTTTGCCATCTGTCACTTAGCTGTGTCTCTCAGATTTGTTTCAACTATGAAATTGCTACAAATGTACTTATCTAAATCATAGATAAATATGTTAAACAGGGCAGAACAAAGATGAGAATTGTGTGATGCTTTGCAAGAGGGCACACCACCCCCTGTCGTTTATAACCTGTAGAATTTTTTGGAATGAAAGGATTTTTCAGAACACTGAATGCAACATACATATTGCTGAGACACAAAGACCTAGAAAGTGGGTTGACTGGTTCAATATCATACAACTAGTTATCCATTTGTTAAGAAATTCATGTGTGTGTATTTTGTTTAATCTCTTACGTGAACTGACTTTTGGTGGAAAAGCCTAGATACTCCCCAACACCAAGGCCAGGACTGCTTTCCACTGATTCCTTTGATAATGCATAATTAATCATCACTGTTGAATAGAGTTGTTTATATGGTTCTCAAAGCCCCTGATATGGTTTGGCTCTGTATCCCCACCCAAATCTCATCTTGTAGCTCCCATAATTCCCATGAGTTGTGGGAGGGACCCAGTGGAAGATAATTGAATCATGGGGGAAAGTCTTTCCCATCCTGTTTTTGTAATAGTGAGTAAGTCTCATGAGATCTGATCATTTTATAAAGAGGAGTTCCCCTGCATGAGCTCTCTCGCTCTTTGCCTGCTGCCATCCATGTAAGATGTGACTTGCTTCTCCTTGCCTTCCACCATGATTGTGAGGCCTCCCCAGCCTTGTGAAACTTTAAGTCCAACAAACCTCTATTTTTTGTAAAATGCCCAGTCTTGGGTATGTCTTATCAGCAGTGTGAAAATGGACTAATATAGCCCCTATGTCACTTTTATCTATATGTAAGGATATCATGGAATATTCTGTAAAATACTTTTGTTAATATTAACATAAATTTGACTGTACCCTTCTCCTGCCCTAATAAGTCAATGATTATATGGACTTAACTTGACATTGCTTGGATATTAATATATTTTTCACTCCATCTTCAGTCCTATTCCATTCTGTTATTCATTAAATTGAGGAAATCTTATCCATTGTGATGATTCCCAGAAATATATCATCAGCCCCTATGTTTCCTCAGAGGTTCAAACTTTTCTCTTCCTATCTGTACTACAGACTTGGTAGAGTTTGGATGTGTGTCTACTCTGGATCTCACATTGAATTGTAAGCCCCAGTGTTGGTAGTGGGGCCTGGTGGGAGGTGATCGGATCATGGAAGCAGACTTCTGAACAGCTTAGCACCATCCTCTTGGTGCTGCCCTTGTGAGAGTGAGTTCATGAGATCTTTTTTTGTTTTTGTTTTTGTTTTGAGACAGGGTCTTGCTCTGTCACTCAGGCTGGAGTTCAGTGGAGTGCATGGCTCACTGTGGCCTCAAACTCCCAGGCTCAAGTGATACTCCCACCTCAGCCTCTACAATAGCTGGGACTACAGATGTGCACTACCGGGCCTGGCTAATTTTTATATTTTTTGTAGAGATGGGGTTTTACCATGTTGCCCAGGCTGGTCTCAAACTCCTGGCCTCAAGTGATCTGTCTGCCTTGGCCTCCCAAAGTACTGGGATTACAGACGCAAGCCACTGCACCTGGCCAGATATAGTCTTTTCTGCTTTCACTATGGGAAGTGCCTGTTCATACTTCACCTTCCACCATGAATAAAAACTTCCTGAGGCTTCCCCAGAAGCAGATGCCAGCATTATGCTTCCTCTACAACCTGCAGAACCATGAGCAAATTAAACTTCTTTTCTTATAAATTACCTAGCCTCAGGTATTTCTTTGTAGCAATGTAAGAATAGCCTAACACAAGACATCAGGCTCAATGCATCAAAAACTAATTATCTTCTCTTTGCCAATCCCACTTCTAGATCTCATTTCTGCTATGATACCATCGAAGCTGACCCAATTTTTTAGGCTGAAAACCTGTTTCAATTGCCTGCTTTACCTATTTGTTCATCAAGTTGTATCAATTCTATCTCCAAGAAATTATAATTTAGATGCTCATTTTATCTCATTTTGATAACCACAGTAGGCTTTAAATTGATTTCCATGTTCCCATGCCTCCAGCCTCCATTGCCCTCTCCAGAATGTTCTTTCTACAACATCAATTCAGTTTTTGCTAAGCTGGGCACCTCTAAAACCTCTAAAAATTTTGAAATATGCTAAAAGATTTTCCATTTAAAAAAAAAGGTAGGCAGAATTTTAAGATGGATCTCCAGGATTCCTGACCCCTGGTTTCTCAATCAAATACTAATCTACTTACTGCTGTAAAGGGATTTTGCAGATGTGATTAAAGTCTCAAATCCACTGGCTTTAAGATCGAATGATTATCCTGGTGGACCTGACCAAATCACATGAATGCTTTACCTGCAGAGTTTTCCCCATCGGTCAGAGAAGGAAGGACAGAGACATGTGCTCTGGTCAGCCCAGAAAGCAAACCTCCATACTATGAAAGGGACCTCTTAGAGCTGAGATCAACCCCCAGGTGACAACCAGCAAGTAGATCGGGATTTCAGTTCTACAACATTGAAGAACTGATTTGTGGCACTATTCACAGTTGTGAAGATTTGGAATCAGCCTAAGCGTCCATCAAGGCGTGAATGGATAAAGAAAATGCGATACAGCCGGGCTCTGTGGCTCACGCCTGTAATCCCAGCACTTTGGGAGGCTGAGGCAGGCAGATCACCTGAGGCTGGCAGTTGGAGACCAGCCTGACCAACATGGAGAAACTCCATCTCTACTAAAAATACAAATTTAGCCAGGAGTGGTGGTGCATGCCTGTAATGCCAGCTACTTGGGAGGCTGAGACAGGAGAATCGCTTGAATCCAGGAGGCGGAGGTTGCGGTGAGCTGAGATTGCACCATTGCACTCCAGCCTGGGCAACAAGAGTGAAACTGCAGAAGAGAGAGAGAGAGAGAGAAGGGAGGGAGGAAGGAAGGAAGGAAGGAAAGAAATGTGATATATATGTGTCCTTACTTATAGGTGGGAACTAAACATTGAGCACACATGGACATAAACATTGGAATAATAGACATTGTGGACTACTAGAGGGAGGAGAGAGGGAGTAGTGGGTTGAAAAACTACCTATTGGGTATACTATGCTCACTACCTGAGTGCAATATACCCGTGTAACAAGCCTGTACCTGCACCTGTTGTATCTAAAATAAAAGTTGAAGTTTTAAAAATAAGAAAATAAAATAATAAGGTGGTGTCATCTAAAATAAAAGAAAGAAAACGTATATATATAGTGTGGTATATGTATACACACATATACCTATATATTCTGTGTGTGTGTGTGTATATATATACACATTAAGTGAAACAACTCAAAAACAGAAGGTCAAATACCAAATGTTCTCACTTAGAAGCTAAACAATGTGTACACAAGGATACCAGGTGTGGAATAGACACTGGAGACTTGGAAGGTTGGGATGGGGTGAGGGATGAGAAATTACCTCGTGGGTGCAATGTACATTATTTGGGTGATGGCTACACTAAAATCCCAGACTTCACCACTATGCAACATATCCATGTAACAAAGCTGCACTTGTACCCCTTAAATTTATACAATTAAAACAAGAGAATGAGCTTGGTGGTGGATTTTCTCCCAGAGCCTCCAAACAGGAACTCCCCTTGGCCCACACCTTGATTTTAACTTTGTGAGAATCTCAGCAGACAAACCTATGATGCTGTGGCAGACTTCTGACCTGCAGAATTGTGAGCTACTAAGGGATCTTTTTTTTTTTTTTTTAATTTTTATTTTTTAACATAGTCTTTTTCTGTCACCCAGGCTGGAGTGCACTGGTATAATCACAGCTCACTGCAGCCTCAACCTCCTGGACTATTGATCCTCCAGCCTCAGCCTCCTGAGTAGCTGGGACTACAGGCATGCGCCACCACACCTGGCTAAATCTCTTTTGTATTTTTTGTAGAGATGGGGTTTCACCATGTTGCCCAGGCTAGTCTCAATATCCAGGGGTCAAGTGATCCTCCAGCCTCAACCTCCCAAAGTGCTGGGATTACAGGCATGAGCCACTGTGCCCAGCCACAGGCTTTATTTTAAGCCACTAAACACATGGTCATTTGTTACACGCAAGTAAAAGACTAATAACTACATTTTGTACATACTGAGTTAAGCTTAACACATTTCTTTATTTCCAAAATTCTCAAGTGTATATCGATGCCCATTGATGTTCTTATGAGTTTCCAAGAAGGAAATCCAGTATGACGTGTTTCCTAAACCATACTGAGCACAGCATTGGGATGGGACACTGTCCCAAACACCATTTTGGGAAACTTCCTGTAGAATCATTCTCCTTCCCTTAATTTAATACTTGCGATGGCTTTCTATCATTTACCCAATAATATTCAAATATCTTAATTTGGCTTTTGGGGACCTGCACACTCTAGTCTAATCCCAGCCTACATTTCTAGCTTTGGCCCCTCTCATTTTCCCACATCCAACTGGGCTCACCCTTCTAGACCAAGTTGTATCAGTTCAAACTTCTCTGACTCTACCCGTCGCATTTTTTGAGACACATTCAAATATCACTTTTGTGACACGTTCCCCACACTCCCAGGCAGATAATGTTTGCCGTGCTTTTAAAGCTTCCCTTGTGCTTTGCGTGTAGAGCCCTTATGTTCATGTCGTGTTGTGTAAGAGTTACAGTTCACCTCCTCCTACCCAACCGTGAGCTCCTTCGGGGAAGAGGCTCTATCGCACCCATCTCGGCATCCTTCATGACGGACACGGACATGAGGCTTAATTATCTGTCCCTGGATATATTCCTTTTTCCTTTATAAAAATTGAGGTAACATGAACTTGTCTGTAATCATCTACCTCTTTTCTCCCCTTGAATTAAATTTTCAAGGTTTTTCTTTTTCTTTTTTTTTTTTTTCTTTTCCGGTGGTGACCAATTAGGAGAAGTGGATAGAGAAATGGAGAGTGAGGAATATTGAGGCAATCTTAGGGAATAAGAATGAGGGAAAGATCAATGTGTGAAAAAGGGTTTATTTTTTCTTTTATTTATTTATTTTTTTGAGGCAGAGTCTTGCTCTGTTGCACAGGCTGGAGTGCCATGGCACCATCTCGGCTCACTGCAACCTCTGCCTTCTGAGTTCAAGTGATCCTCTTGCCTCAGCCTCCTGAGTATCTGGGATTACAGGCACCCGTTACTGCACCCAGCTCATTTTTGCATTTTTAGTAAGATGGGGTTTCTCCATGTCGGCCAGGCTGGTCTTGAACTCCTGACCTCAGGTGAGCCACCTGCCTAGGCCTCCCAAACTGCTGGGATTACAGGCATGCGCCACCACACCTGGCCTGAAAAAGAGTTTTGGAAACTGAAAATCTAACTACTCTTATCTCTTCCAGAAAGGCGTCCCCCTTGAGCATTGTTTTCTCTTTCACACCCCAACTTTGCGGCCTGTTTTCTTTTTGTCTCTGACTTCACAGGGGCCATGCATAACTCTGACTTTATTTCAGACTCAGCCCATCCCCACTGCCTGTTCCACATGTAGCCATCTAAGAGTGTTTCACATTCTATGTAAGAATCAGTGCCCTTTTGATATTCAGTGTCAAAGCCATGTCAAGCAAACAGAAACGGTGCACTATTAAAATGATTCTCTTCCTCCCTTGTTTTTCTATGTTGAGGACTTATTTTAAATGCTTCTATCTAACATAGAAGCTGATGATGCTGACCACACTTCCATCGACTTTTCTACATGCCTGGCTTCCTTTGCAGTTAAGCTGGCTGTAAGTCTGCACATTAGAATCTAGGGAGAGGTAACCAAAGTTGCTTTAAGTGTTGGTCCATAAGAGATCCCATACAGTCCTTGTATTCTCTCTTCCCCTGCCACAGTGGCCTTGGAGGCCCTGTGTTCTAGAGAGCATGGTGGCTCACGCCTGTAATCCCACTACTTTGGGAGGCCAAGGTGGGCATATTCCTGAGGTCAGGAGTTCGAGACCAGCCTGGCCAACATAGTGAAACCCCATCTCTACCAAAACTACAAAAATTAGCTGGCTGTGGTGGCACATGCCTGTAATCCCAGCTACTTGGGAGGCTGAGGCAGAAGAATCGCTTGAGCCCAGGAGGTGGAGGTTGCAGTGAGCCGAGATGACGCTACTGCACTCCAGCCTGGATGACAGAGTGAGACTCTGACTCAAAAAAAAATAAACAAATAAAATAAAAATAAAATAAAATAAATGAGAGCCAACTGATCTAAGTGACTTTGTGCGAAGCTGTTACTGATTTCACACCACCAAAATTTGGCCGGGGGTGGTGGCTCACACCTATCATCCCAGTGCTTTGGGAGGCTAAGATGGGAGGATTCACTTGAGGCCAGTAGTTTGAGATCAGCCTGGCAACACAGGGAGATCCCTTCTCTATAAAAAAAATAAATAAATAAAAATTAGCCTGGCATGGTGGCGCGTGTCTGTAGTCTCAGCTACTTGGGAGGCTGAGACAGGAGGATCACTAGAGTCCAGGAGTTCTAGGCTGCAGTAAGCTATGGTTGCACCACTGCACTCCAGCCTGGGTGACAGAGTGAGACCCTGTCTCTTAAAAATAAGGAAGTAAAGCCACTGAAATTTCAGGGTTTTGTCATTCTTATAGCAGAGCCAAGCCAGTTTGAGTTTAGCCTGACTTATACATTTAAGTAAATGTATACTTATACTTCAAAATTGTCCACAAGAATTCACTGGTTGCAAATAAAAAAAGTAAAAATAGAAGATTACTTGGAAAGAAGTCATTCAAGAATCTCTGCAATTTTTTTTCAAGTGAAGCTTTGTTGTTAAAATTTAAATGCTAAACAAATGCTATAGACGCTCCAGATTACAATTAAAGCAATTGGAAGGAAATAGATTTCCCACGCACAGATATAAATTTATCCAAGAACTAGGTTGTACCCCTTCCAGTATTCTTTCAGAACTCTTAATTATAGAGATTACTAGCTCAAGGAACAGGAGGTTAAACATCTGCTTCCTCAAATGAAGCCAAAAGCTTGAAACAAATTGGCTGAATCATACTTAAAGGAAAGAATGAGAGGCTAAAATTAAACATCTCCACCAGCATCTCATACTTCTTCTGATGAAATAGTCTTGTACATCAAGTACTTAATGGAGAGGGGCACAGTTAGGCGGTGGGGGCACCTTTGAGAGAAGCCCTTCATGAATCGTTTTATTCCGTTTCTCTCTTCACATACACAATCTGATCATTTCACCATCTTTTGTGAACAGCTTACAGTAGTTTCAAACCTGAACCCTTGTCTGGCTCTTGTCCTTTGAGAGCCTTGCACCAGAGACAGTTTTTTCTACACTGCGATTAAAGAGATGGGAAATGCACCTTGTCCTTGGTTCCTTCTCTCCCGGCCTTCCTTGATCTGGTACCTGAAATGTCAGCATTTATTACTTTGGTGATAAAAGTTAAAGGTTTTTTATTTTCTCTCTTTCTCCCTTTCCCTCCCTCCCTCCCTCCCTCCCTCCCTCCCTCCCTCCCTTCCTTCCTTCCTTTTTTCTTTCTTTCTTCTTTCTTAGATGGAGTCTTGCTCTGTCGACCGGGCTGGAGTGCAGTGGCATGGTCTTGGCTCACTGCAACCTCCACCTCCTGGGTTGAAGTGATTCTCATGCCTCAGCCTCCCAAGTAGCTGGGATTACAGGCACTGGCCACCACGCCCGACTAATTTTTGTATTTTTGTAGAGACAGGGTTTCACCATATTGGCCAGGCTGGTCTCGAACTTCTGATCTCAAGTGATCCACCTGCCTCAGCCTCCCAAAGTGCTGGGATTGCAGAGTGAGTCAGTGAGCCAGGCTTATGATTTTTGAAAGCTATTATGAGAATACATGTATCACTGCCTATGAGTTACACATCACAGGAGATTTCCACCCATCTGGACTGGTACCTGAAACAGAAGACTAAACAGGAATGCTGGAAACAAGGGAGGGAGGACAGAGGGAGGATGGAAAGAACAGGAAGGAGGAAGGATGAAGGATGAGGATGATAAAGTCAAATTCTTGCCTTTCACAGTCCTACCCTGGGATTTAGTGATGTGCTGCCTGTCCCAGAGAAGGGCCACAGAGCTGTCTTTCAGTGTTGAGTCGTGCTTTCCTTTGACACACCTATAGGTTTGATTTTCATCGTGGAATCTCAGAAATACCCCAAACATAAAAAGGTTTGTCTGTGCTTTGTCAAGAATGTTTATCTCCCTTTCTGGCCTTTCTAAATCTGTGCAGAAGCATACACATTGATTAATAAAGCTTTGATTTTAGCTCTAGTATTCATTTTTTTCTATTCATTATTTTTTTCATTCTCTACATTCCGTATAACATATAAAGAAGGTAACTTTAAAATTTTTCATCCAGAAATACTACTAAAATTTATTTGACTTTTATTGATAGATCTTTCTTTCTCTTTTTGAGGGTGAGTGAGGAGAGATGGGGTTTCGTCATGTTAGCCAGGCTGGTCTTGAACTGCTGAGCTCAAGAGATCCTCCTGTCTTAGCCTCTCAAAATGCTGGGACTACAGGTGTGCACCACCTTGCCCAGCCAGATCTTTCTTTAGAAAAAAATATAGTGGTCATTTAAAAAGTGTTTTTTAAATGGACATATATTCTATAATTGCACTTTGCAAGGCATTTAAAACTTACCTATGTTAAAATATTATATTCTTATTACTTTTAATTATTACTAAGAAATTGGCTAACAGACTCTATTCTTATATTAAATGAATGTTAGAAATCTAGTATAAGTAATGATAAAACAGCATGTTCATTAATGAATAAAGAGATAATTGACCAAACAAATGAGTCTGATTTTTAAGCATCCACCATTCCTCTGCAGCATTATGAGGACAATATGTTAACAAAGCAAGGAAAAGCCACATTTAATTTCCACCCGTATGAATCACTCCAGGGAAGAAGGATAGACTTCAGTGTTGTCCTTTTGCCTTTTGCTTAGAACCAAAAGAATCAAAGCCTTCCTTTCCCTACCTCTTATCACCCCTAGCTGTTCATATCTCGCTATTCCAATGCAAAAGAATTCCATTCATCAACAAGAGGCAACATAACAGCAAAGGCAGGTAGGTGTTGCAAGGGGATGAAAGTTTGTGTCTCCCCCAGATTCAAATGCAGAAACCCTAACCCCCAAGGCAATGGCATTAGGAGGTGGAGCTTTGGAGAGATAATTAGGTCATTAGTCTGGAGCCTTCCTGCATGGGATTTGTGCCCTTCTAAGCAGAGACCAGAGAGCTGGCTAGTTTTCTTTCTGCCATGTCATGGCACAAGAAGTCCACAAGCTACAATAAAGAGAATCCTTACCAGTGCCTGACCATGCTGGACACTGATCTCAGCCTTTCAGCCTCCAGAACTGTGAGAAACAAATGTCTGTTGTTAAAGCCTCCCAGTATATGGCATTTTGTTACAGCATCTCAAGCTAAGACAGGTGTTTGCCTCAAGTTTTTCTCAAACGGGACAGCAGCTTCTGTACCAGGTGCTGGGGTGAGGGGAGGGTGGACAGATGGAGAGAGTCGTGCCCATCACTGCAGCCCTGGGGCAGGGTGAGTCTGAAATTCTGCCTCCACATTAAAGTGGCCCTTTCAGCCTCCAGTGAAAGTTCCTCCACTGCCACAATAAAATATACTTAGACACGACCAAGCTTAACTGTTCCTCTTCTGCTCAGGGAGTGGAGGTGAGAGGGCTTCTTATATGTATAGGCATTCGGCAACTTTTATCTTATTTCTGAGATGGGAAATTCTGTGTGAACACACGTACCTCAGGGAAAAAATAAATAAAAAGATTATTAAATGGTTTACTGAAGATCAATACAAGGATTAGTGTCATTCAGGGCCTATTTCATGGGCTGGGCATTGAAGGGAGGAATATCTAAACCAGAGGCAATACTGGTAATCCCGAGTCTTCGGAGAGAACCCAGAGAGGTGGTAAACCAGTAGTCTGAGCTGGGAAGAAGATGTGGTTTCACTGGATCAGAAATCCTCAGCCAGGTTCGGGTGCGGTGGCTCATACCTGCAATCCCAGCACTTTGGGAGGCCAAGGCGGATGTATTACTTGAGGTCAGGAGTTCAAGACCAGCCTGGCCAAAGTAATGAAACCCCGTCTCTACTAAAAAATACAAAAATTAGTTGGGCATGGTGGCATGTGCCTGTAATCCCAGCTACTCAGGAGGCTGAGGTAGGAAAGACTCTTGAACCTGGGAGACGGAGGTTGTAGTGAACTGAGATCGTGCCACTGCAGTCCAGCCTAGGTGACAGAGTGAGACTCCATCTCAAAGAAAAAAAAAAAAAAGAAATCTCCAGCCTAAAGGTCGAAGAGACATCACAGAAGCCTGCTTTAGGAACATAGTCTGTCAGGGCGCGTCAGCTTAGAAAGAATGAGAAGTAAGTTTCCTGGAAACTGTGAAATTCAACCATGATGGTGCTTTCATTGTAGTCCCATGATCACTGATAAAACTACCCTAGAATAAAAGGTGGAAATGCTGAACTTTGCTGCTGAATATTTGTCAGGTAAACCAAAGGGGAACAGAGGGGACTTGGATAGGAATTCCAGGATTAGAGACACAGAAATCCCCAGGTAGGGTGAGTGAGGGACAGACCTGGAGTATTAGAGCCTCAAAGACAGAGACCACCTCATTCAGCACACTTTTCACATTTGAGAGGTGATCTTTTATGAGACGGTCAGTTGCAACTGCAAGAGGGGATAGAGGAGAGGTTCAGGGAGACAAAGTGTATTTTTATTTTCTTTTATTATTATTATTGTTATTTTGAGATGGAGTCTCACTCTGTCGCCCAGGCTGGAGTGCAGTGGCACAATCTCGGCTCACTGCAAGCTCCACCTCCTGGGTTCACACCATTCTCCTGCCTCAGTTTCCCGAGTAACTGGGACTACAGGCGCCCGTCGCCACACCCGGCTAATTTTTTATATTTTTAGTAGAGACAGGATTTCACCATGTTAGCCAGGATGGTCTCGATCTCCTGACCTCGTGATCTGCCCACCTCGGCCTCCTAAAGTGCTGGGATTACAGGCATGAGCCACCGCGCCCGGCCTATTTTTTGGTATTATTTTATATTTTGTTTTGAGACAGAATCTTGCTCTGTTACCCAGAAGTGGAGTGGCGTGATCACTGCAGCCTCAAACTCCTGGGCTCAAGGGCTCCTCCGACCTCAACTTCCTGAGTGACTACAGGTGCACACCGTCAAGCCCTGCTAATTTTATGGGTTTTTTTATTTTTTGCAGAGACAAGGTCTCGCTATGTTGCCTAGGCTGGTCTCAAACTCCTGATTTCAAGTGATCCTCTTACCTCAGCCTCCCAAAGGGCTGGGATTACAGGAGTGATTCACTGTGTCTGGCAAAACATGACTTATTATACTCACAGGCTCAAGAGATAGGAGGTATGGCAGGTCATGCAGGATCACGTGGGGAAGCCTCAGGATGCTCAGGAGGTAGAACACAGGAGCAGGGGTAACGTGGAGGCTATACAGCCTTGTTGGACTTCTGGGGGAAAGTCAAGGCAGGGAGAAGGAAACAATTTACGACTGGCTAATTGGAAAAATTTCAGCAGCTCTAGGCTATAGGTTACAGGGGTGGTCCTAATTGCCTGGTACTTCTCCTGGGACAGTTAAGGCAGAAGAGTGCCGCCTCCTGAGTTGGAGGGATTGGATGGAGGAGGGTGACTCTGGATTGGTTAGTTTGAATAATAAGGGCATGCTTTTCCTGGCTGACCTTTGCTGTCTCTAAGAACTGACTAGCTCTGGGACGGGCAGTCTCTTCCCAGCCAGAAAGATTTTTAAGATGTCAACACATCCTACTGTACTGAAAATAAAAAAGTATAGAAACAACACAAAATCAAACAATACAGAAGCCTAAAAATGAAACATGAACCATCTTATCCACACCCTCTCCAACCCCCGTGTGCAATTCCATCTCATCTGAAGTTAGGTTGGCACTTGAATGTGTGTTCTTCCACATCTGCTCCGTGCAAACACAGGTGCAAAAACATGTTATACCCAAATGCAGGTTTTTAAAATAAAAATGAATTCTCACCCTGTACATCTCTTTTCATTTACTTTTCAGTTGAGTTTGTTTCATGAATAGCCTTCAACATTAATACAAGTAGATGTAACTTTACTTTTAATCAATGCTTCTGGTTTATAGGGTGGATATCCTAATTTACCCAACCACTGTCTCTTTGCAGAAATAAAGGTTATTTTCAGGTTTGTTTCTTTTACAAAATAACTGCACATAAGCTTCCATAAATACTTGTGTTCATAAATACTCATGTTTTCATGCCTCCATTTTCCAGTGGGATTGTTGCATCAATGGATGCATTGTAAATGTTAATTGATAGAGGAGATAGTGACCGATTTCTTCTTCAGAATGTTTTAGCAATTGAACCTGAGATCAGCAGTGCGTGGAAGTGCCAATTTTTAAATTTTTTATATTTTTTAGGAGGGAATCTAGCTCTGTCACCCAACCTGGAGTGCGGTGGTACAATCATGGCTCACTGCAGCCTCCAACTTATGGGCTCAAAGGATCCTCCTGCTTCAGCCTCTGCAGTAGCTGGGACTACAGGCACATGCCACCACGTCCAGCTAATTAAGTAAAATTTTTTTAGAGACAAGGTCTCAGTATATTGTTCAGGCTGATGTTGAACTCCTGGCTTCAAGTGATCCACCCACCGTGGCCTCCCAAAGTGCTGTGATTACAGGCAGGAGCCACACCATGCCTGGCTCTGAAAGTGTCAGTTTTATTAGTTTTACCATATCCTGGTCATCACTGGATGTTATAATGTTTTAATGTTTACAAATCTGATGCATGATCATTTATAATTTTTCTAATTTACGTTTTTCCAACTAATAACACTGAGCATCTCAGGCAAAAAAACAAATAAAACAAACAAAACAAAAAACAAACAAAACCCTCTCCTTAATTATAGCTTATAAGACCTATGAGAACCATGTTTTTCCTTTCTTTTTTATTTTTTTGAGAAGGAGTCTCGCTCTGTTGCCCAGGCTGGAGTGCAGTAGTGTGATCTCGGTTCACTGCAACCTCCACCTCTTGGGTTCAAGTGATTCTCCTGCCTCAGCCCCCCGAATAGCTGGGACTACAGGTGTGTGCCATCACACCCACCTAATGTTTGTATTTTTAGTAGAGATGGGGTTTCACATGTCGGCCAGGCTGGTATTGAACTCCTGGCCTCTGGTGATCACCTGCCTCAGCCTCCCAAAGTGTTGGGATTACAGGTGTGAGCCACTGTGTCTGGCCAAGAACCACATTTTTTCTCTTTATTTATTATTTGTAAGAGGCCAAGAGAAAAATAAGGTTTATTTGCATTGAGGAAGCTGCACGTGTTACTACACAGTAATACGTAAGTGCAGATGCTTGCTTTTGCCTGACATGCCTGTGTTATCCAGCTTCTGTCTTCCTGGAATATAAGATGAAATAAAACTGGCCATTTCCAAATTCATTTGATCCAGGCTGTGTACAGGATATTGCAAAAATTCTGTTTGTTATTTACTCATCTTGGGAGATAATGAGAAAAGAAGAGCTGTCAGTTTCTTCCTTCTGACTGTTGTAATTTATTTTCTTTGAGGAGTTAACATTACATTGAATCTGTTTGACTATTGATTATAGTTTGGTTTACAGCATGCTATAATTTTGTGCTGTCTTTGAGAGCTGAGGACGCCAGTGGTCCGTGATTCTCGGAATTGTTAAAGCTTGTCTCACTACACAGTATGGATCAGGGAACAATAAAATTAAGCCCTGGTTTATCTGAGTGAGTCTAAGGGCAAATAAACCCGTGAGGGCTAATCCCTTAGTTTCTGGTATAGTGGCCTTAGGGGGGATATTAATGAGGTGGCAGCAGCCCTCTTCTAAGAGCCAGGAATAGTGTCCGAGATCAGTGTAAGGTGGTGGGATGCGGGTGGAGGATGCTCAAGTGATGTGAGACAGGAGACCGACCGGACTTGTTTTCCAGCCGTGACCCTGCTGACCAGAACAGGCTCTGGTTGAAATGGTGCAATGAAAAAGGCAGATGGCTACGAAAGTGACCTCCAGTTATCCTGCCTGCTCATTAGCATAATGAGCTACACTCCCACCAGCAACATGACAGTATACAAATGCCATGGCAACGACTCAGAAGTTATCACCCCTTTTCTAGAGATTTCTGAATATCCTCCCTTAATTTGCATGTAATTAAAAGTAGGTGTAAATACAGCAAGCTACAGCCCACAGGTGCTGACTCTGGGCGCACTGCCTATGGGTTAACTCTGCTCTACGAAGAGCAGCATTGGTTCAATAACAGATGCTTTCTCTCACCACCAGCTTGCCCTTGAATTCTTTCTTGGGAGAAGTCAACAACTTTCCTAAGGCTAAGCTCTAATTTGGGTGCTCCCCTGCCTTGCATCAGTTGTATCAGGCAGGGCTCTCCAGAGAAACAGAATCCAATAGGATATCTATCTATCTATCTATCTATCTATCTATCTATCTATCTATCTATCTATCAATCATCTATTGTGAGTTTTGTTTTAAGCAAACTGCTTATATGATTGAGGGGCTGGTAAGTCTAAACTGTGTAGGTCAGCATAGCAGCCTAGAATTTCAGGCAAGAGTCAATATTGTATCTATCTATCTATCTATCTATCTATCTATCTATCTATCTATCTATCTCTCTATCTATCTCTCTCTCTCTCTCTCTATCTATCTATCTATCTATCAATCATCTATTGTGAGTTTTGTTTTAAGCAAACTGCTTATATGATTGAGGGGCTGGTAAGTCTAAACTGTGTAGGTCAGCATAGCAGCCTAGAATTTCAGGCAAGAGTCAATATTGTAGTCTTGAATCCAAAGGCTGGAAACTCTAGCAGAATTTCTATGTTGCAGGCTTGAGGCAGAATTCCCTATATCTTTCTTAGAAACCTCAGTTTTTGTTCCTAAGGCTTTCAGCTAATTGGATGAGACCTACTCACATTGTATAGGGTAATCTGCTTTACTTACAGTTAACTGATGATAACTGTTAATCACGTCTAAAAAATACTTTGACAGTGACATCTAGGCTAATGTTTGACCAAACAACTAGGCACCATATTCTAACCAAGTAGACACATAAAATTAACCACAATAGCAGAATATAGTTTGTTTGCTTCATGTGAGTTCAAATGATCCAACTGCTATGCATTTCTCTGTTGAGCAAGCAACTTAAAGTGGAGTCTTGTTATAATCATGCTATAATCCAAGAAGGATTCCTGATGTCCCAATCATTTTCAGCACATCTACTCCCATGAAGAACAGTCGCTGAGACCAAGGGCATAACATGTTTCGGGAAGGGAGCAGGAAAATATGTGGAGAATGCATAAGTCTCTTATTTTCCAACCTTCCTTCTTTTTCTCCTTTGGCCACTTAACCCAATCCGTTGAACTCCTTTTTTTTTTTTTTTTTTTTTTTTTTTAAGTGTCTGGTGTTAAGAGAGCTCAGTTGAAATGAAATAATTCATTTCCTCTTGGCACAATTCTTCTGGCTGATGGAAAAAAGGCATTTTGGAACATATGAACAAATTTTAAGTAGAATTTGCATCTGATTGTTGTTCTTTGCATTGATATTGATCAAACACATTGAAGAATTTTTAAATGTCCATTTCTCTTTCACATGTGTAATTTAAAAATTATTAAGGTAAAATTCACATGACAAAATTAATCATTTTTAGTGAACAATTCGTTGACATTTAGGACATTCACAATGTTGTGAAGCGCCACCTATGTCTAGTGTCACTCCAAAGTCAAACTCTTGCCTATTAAGCGGTTCCTCCCCCTTTCCTCTGGCAACCACCCATCTGTGTTGTCTCTGTATGGATTTATCTATTCGGGACCTTACATATAAATGGAATCACACAATATGTGGTATTTTGTGTCTGGCTTCTTTCACTTAGAAACACTTATAATGTTTTGGATGTTCATTCACATTGTGGCATATATCAGTACTGCATTTTTTCCATAGCTGAATAATACTACATTTTCTGTATAAACCACAATTTGTTTATCTCTTGTCTACCGATGAACATTTCAACTGTTTCCGCATTTTGGCCATTGTGAATAGTGCTGCTATGAACAGGACCTGCTAGATTCTTTTGGTTCTTAATACAAGGCTCTTTTACCTACCCAGGACACATCTATGCTTAGAGAAAACAGAAAACCTCCTCTTCCAAATCTAGCCATTTTATGTTATGTTATGTTATGTTATGTTATGTTATGTTATGTTATGTTATTTTTGAGACAGAGTCTCGCTCTGTTGCCCAGGCTGGAGTGCAGTGGCCGGATCTCAGCTCACTGCAAGCTCTGCCTCCTGGGTTTACACCATTCTCCTGCCTCAGTCTCCCGAGTAGCTGGGACTACAGGCGCTCATCACCTCACCCGGCTAGTTTTCTGCATTTTTTTTTAGTAGAGATGGGGTTTCACCGTGTTAGCCAGGATGGTCTTGATCTCCTGACCTCGTGATCCGCCCGTCTCGGCCTCCCAAAGTGCTGGGATTACAGGCTTGAGCCACCGCGCCCGGCCAAATCTAGCCATTTTATATGAGTTAAATTAAAATGAACGTCAAAGCTAATCTATGGTCAATGCAATCTAGAACATAAAGATGAGTAAAGAAGACAGCTGGAAGTGTCCCAAACACACAATAAGCACTCTGACTGGTAAGCTGGTACAGATTGCATTTCATGTCCAGACAGCAACCATTACTAGCAGTCTTTCTGTCTCAACTTGGCATGAACCCCTTGAAATTCAAAGCGCAGATAAATGGAAGTTTCCTAATTCTGGAATCACTTCCCCTTGGATCAGTGTAAGCCCAGTAAACATGTCTTTTTTTTTGGAAAAGAGTCAGTAACAATCACAACCAGGAAGGAAAACACATTGGATAAAATAAATTGAAGATAAATATTTTCTAACTATCTCACGTTTCTCACTATTGTGAGACCTGAGTTTGAGAAATCTTTACGGGTAGTTAAAAACGATAACCAATCCACTTTGGACCTTACTCTTTTTCTTAGCACTGATTGCAAAACACAAAAACTTCCTGCAAAAGCAGAACATGTTGTCATGCTGTACTGAATACAACTTCCTTGCGTTTCCAAATAATGCTGTTTTGCAGAAGAAATTAAATTACGTGGTTTTTCTTTCTTGGCAAAGTAACACTATGCATGAACGTGACATAAAACTTAGCTTCTGGAGAATAAATGCAAATGAACACCAAATATTTTTGTGAAACCAATGCTAGAATATTATTCATACTTTAGTAATCTTTAGTCCTAAAATCCATCAGATTTCACGAGAACCAATTACTAGAGGGAAACGTGGGAAACAAAGGTTAGTAAAACAAAACAAAAATAATAACAAGAACATTATTGATGGCATAGTTCTGTAACATTCTGAGAGTATTTATTTTCAAAATGGCTATTTTACCAACATGGCAGAAACAACTTTGCAAGTCTTAAGGAATATTTTATTATAAACACTTAGTAGCCATCATAGAGTGAAGAAATTGAAGATAGATGGCCAGGTGTGGTGGCTCACGCCTGTAATCCCAGCACTTTGGAAGGCTGAGGTGGGCGGATCACAAGATCAGGAGATCGAGACCATCTGGCTAACACGGTGAAACCCTGTCTCTAATAAAAATACAAAAAATAAAAAATTAGCCGGGCATGGTGGCAGGTGCCTGTAGTCCCAGCTACTCAGGAGGTTGAGGCAGGAGAATGGTGTGAACCCTGGAGGTGGAGCTTGTAGTGAGCCGAGATTGCGCCGCTGCACTCCAGCCTGGGCGACAGAGCGAGACTCCGTCTCAAAAAAAAAGAGAAATTGAAAATAGAGTGAAATCAAATCAAAGGTGAAATTATCAATGTGACTTACTTAAAGTTCACATATTTGCATTAACTCAAGTATATGGAAAATCAGTATCTACTGACCTTGAGTTTGGAAATGACCAATAATGTATCTTTAAAAACTGAGGCCATCAAGAAAACTATTTGCAATAATAAACATATCCCTATTACAAAAAAGGAAAGAAAAAGAAAAAAGAACAGTGTCTTCTATGGAAAAGGCGCTTTTTCCATAGAAAATCATTTATTGTATAAATCATTATTTTAATTTTAAAAGTGAAATTGCTTATTAATTTTTAATCCCTTCATCAAACAATTTTGAGAACCTCCAATGGGCTAGGCAATATTTTTTATTTTTATTTTTATTTTTTGAGACAGGGTCTTGCTCTATCACCCAGGTTGAAGTTCAGTGGTGTGATCACAGCTCAGTACTGCATTTCTTCCACAGCTGAATAAAATTGCATTTTCATGTACAAATTGCATTTCATATCCAGACAGCAACCATTACTAGCAGCCTGTCTCAGCTTTGCACGAAATCCCTCAAAATTCAAAGCCCAGGGAAACAGAAGTTTCCTAATTCTGAAATCACTTCCGAATTTTCTTTTTAGTTCATGTTTTTAATTGACTCAAATTACAAAGATCCCCCAGGAGGCGCTGGAGGAGGGGAACAGCCTGAAGAGGCAGAGATTCACTGCCAGTAGCCCACCCCCACCTGCTACCCACTTCCCCACAAGGGTCCCAAACTCTTTCAATAATCCTAAAAAACCAAATGAGAGTGCAGGCAGATAAGGGCTCCTTCATCTATCTTCACACAGGTGACAAGCCACCCTGTCCTGTCCTGCCCAAGGCCCTGGCCCTCCCTAACCAAGTCAGGCTCCCAGCCCAGACCCTGACCCTGGCAAGGAGGGGGACAGCAATCTGCTCCTACAGGAGGTGGGGCTGCCATGCCCTCAATGCCCTGGGTTCAACTGATTCTTCCACTTCAGCCTCTTGAGTACCTGGGACTACAGGCATGTGCCACCAGGTCCAGCTAATTTTTATGTATTTTTTTTAGAGACAGGGTTTCACCACGTTGTCCAGGCTGATCTCAAACTCCTGGGCTCAAGCCATCTGCTCCCCTTGGCCTCCCAAAGTGCTGGGATTACAGGCGTGAGTCACTGTACCCGATCGTGCCAGGCAATTTTAGAAACTTGGAGAACATTAGTGAACAAAACAAACAATCACGGTTCTCATGGCCTGTATGTTCTAGAGGGTTGTGGGTGGCAGACTCAATAAACAACAATAAATAAGTTATATAGGATGTCTGAAAGTGATAGATGCTTTGGAAGAAGAGAAAGAGCAGATTGGAAGAGATTGGAAGGTGGAAGAGGTGGGAAGTGAGGGCAAATTGCATTTTATTTATTTATTTATTTATTTATTTATTTATTTATTTATTTGTTTGTTTATTAGAGATGAGGTCTTGCTATGTTGCGCAAGCTGGACTTGAACTCCTGGGCTCAAGCTATCCTCCCTTCTCAGCCTCTCAAATAGCTGGGACTCCAGGCATGCACCACCACACCTGGCTTAGGCTGCATTTAAATGCAGTAGCCAGCAGAAGCAGCCGAGGTGACACTTGAGCTAAGATGTGAAGGCAAATGACAGTCTCGTGGTTACCTGGGGGAGGAATCCCAGTGAAAGGAATAGCAAGCATTGAAGGCAGAGGAGAAAAGATCTGAGTGGCAGAGAAGTGCAGTCCATATCCCGGAGTGTCTGGGCCATTCTAAGAACTTTGGCTTTCTCCAAGGGAAATTGGGAGCCCTTCAAGGGGTTTGAGCAGAGGAATGATGTGATCTGACTTAAAAAACATTATGTATACTTAAGATGCACAACAGGTTTGATACACATATACATATTGAAATGATTACTGTAGTCAAGCAAATTAACATAACCATCTCCTCACATAGCTGTCATTTGTGTATGTGTAGTGAGAGCGTTTGAAATCCATTCTCTTTGCAAATTTCCAGGATGCAGTACAGTATTATTAACTGTGGCCATCACACTGCTCATCAACTGTCTAGATGTATTCAACTTACGTAACTGCAGTTTGTACCCTCTGACCAACACCTTCCCATTTCCCCCATTTCCCAGACCTTGGAAACCACCGTTCTACTCTCCTCTTCCATGTATTCATCTTTTTAAAATTCCACATATAAGTGAGCTCATGCAGTATTTTTCTTTCTGTGTCTGGCTTGTCTCAGCATAATGTCTTCCAGCTTCATCCATGTTGTTGCAAATGGCAAGCTCTCCTTTTCAAGGCTGAATAATATTCCATTGTACAGAATATATATATTGTATAATATAGTATATACACATGTAGGGTATATACATATGTATGGTACATATATAGGTCTTTACATTTTCTTTCTTCATTCATCCATCAACAGACCCTTAGGTTGTTCCCATTATCTTGACCACTGTGAATAATGCTGTAGTAAACATGGGAGCACAGATCTCTTTGAGGTGTTGATTTTATTTCCTTTGGATATGTATATACCCAGAAGCAGGATTACTAGGTCATATGTTAGTCTTTTTCTTTCTTTCTTTCTTTTTTTTTTTTTTTTTTTTGAGACAGGGTCTTGTTATGTTGCTCAGGATGGAGTGTGGTGACAAAATCACAGCTCAGTGCAGCCTCAAACTCCTGGGCCTAAGTAATCCTCCTGCCTCAGTCTCCTGGGATTACAGGCACATGCTGCCATGTCTGGTTAATTCTTCTTTTAGAGATGGGGTCTTGCTATGTTGTCCAGCCTGGTCTTGAACTCCTGGCCTCAAGCGATCCTCCTGCCTTGGCCTCCTAAAGTGCTGGGATTCTAAGCATGAGCCATTGGACTTGGCCAGTAGTTCTATTTTTAAGTTTTTGACTTTCATTTCAGAAAGGATCACTTTGGAGACTGCAGCATATAGAAGGCAAGGACAGAATCCAGGTGACCGACTGAGGAGTGGCTGAGATTCTGCAGGGGAGAGATGAGGTGGCTTAGAGCAATACAGAACCGCAGGCTGGTGTGGGAGTGCTCAGATTCTGTAAAGATCACTATGGCCCTTGGTTGCCCTCCTGCTTCCAACACTAAAAAATTGAGACCAGACAGACTAAATCACTTCTGCATAACTGTTAAAGAAACTCATCTTAACAGGTAAGTGTAACCAAAAAAAAAAAAAAAATTACTTACAACTTGTTTTTAGTAAGAATTTGCAGGCCGGGCATGGTGGCTCAAGCCTGTAATCCCAGCACTTTGGGAGGCCGAGACGGGCGGATCACGAGGTCAGGAGATCGAGACCATCCTGGCTAACACGGTGAAACCCTGTCTCTACTAAAAAATACAAAAATCTAGCCGGGCGAGGTGGCGGGCGCCTGTAGTCCCAGCTACTCCGGAGGCTGAGGCAGGAGAATGGTGGGAACCCAGGAGGCGGAGCTTGCAGTGAGCTGAGATCCGGCCACTGCACTCCAGCCCCGGCGACAGAGCGAAACTCCGTCTCAAAAAAAAAAAAAAATTTGCTTTTCTGAATTTTTTTATTTTTTGTTTTTTATTGAGACAGAATCTCACTTTTTTGCCCAGGCTGGAGTGCAGTGGTTTGATCTTAGCTTACTGCAACATCCACCTCCTGGGCTAAAGTGATTCTCCTGCCTCAGTCTCCCGAGTAGCTGAGATTACAGGCATGTGCCAACACACTCAGCTAATTTTTGTATTTTTAGTAGAGATGGGGTTTCGCCATGTTGTCCAGGCTGGTCTCGAACTCCTGACCTCAAATGATCCTCCTGCCTTGGCCTCTGCCTGCTCTTCTGAAAAATTGATACTATTCTGATAATGCAGTCATCCTAAGGAAGACCAGTTTTTATTTCAAAAATTATTTTTTTGTACTCATGCATCTGAATTAGTTAGTATCTATTAATGTGAAGACATAGTCTATATCTAAACAAAGCTATTTGGAACAACCTAGGCTTCATAATTGATTTTTTGGATAGTTTGATTATTCATATTGATCACATTCACCATGTATTTGTCAACTTTTTTCTTCATTTCATACTATTTATTTGCTTATGTATTTACTTAGAGACAGGATCTTGCTCTGTCACTCAGGCTAGAGTGAAGTAGTGTGATCATAGCTCACTGCAGAAGAATCCAGTGATCCTCCTGCCTCAGCCACTCCAATAGCTGGTACTACAAACAGATGCCAGCACACTGAGCACTATGAGAGGCCAAGGGGGAGTGAATCACTTGAGCCCAGGACCAGACTGGGCAACATGGCAAGACTTTATCTCTAAAAAAATTATAAAAATTAGCCAGGTGTGGTGGCATATGACTGTAGTCCCAGCTACTGGGGAGGTTGAGGTGGGAGGATTGCCTGAGCCCAGGAGGTCAAGGTGATAGTGAGCCATGATCACACCACTGCACTCCAGCCTGGCTGACAGAGGGAGACCATGCCTCAAAAAAAAAAAAAAATTTTTTTTGTAGAGACAGGGTGTTGCTGTGCCGCCCAGACTGGTCTCAAACTCCTTGCCTCAAGCAATCCTCTTACTTTGGCCATCTCATACTATTTAGAAACCACCATAGTTAGAAAGGCGAAGATCCTTTTTTTATTTATTCGAAGAACAAAAGGACAATGATAGGAATGTTTTACTTTAAAGTATTAACTTGTCAACAACTCCAGAGCCACAAAATCATTAAATTTACAATGAAAAATTATGGTTTTTCATCTCTGTAGTTCTTTTATCACTTTATTTTCCAGCATATTTGCCTCTGGCCTACCCGATCTATTAGGTTGGTGCAAAAGTGATTGTGGTTTTTGCCATTAAAGGTAATTTAAACTAATGGCAAAAACCACAATTACTTTTGCACCAACCTAGTAGTTTACAAGTATTAAAAAATGGTTATAATCAATGACAAAACCACATGATTGTCTCAATAGATGCAGAAAAGGCCTTTGATAAAATTCAACATCCCTTCATGCTAAAAACTCTCAATAAACTCAGTATTGATGGAACATATCTCAAAATAATAAGAGCTATTTATGACAAACCCATAGCCAATATCATACTGAATGGGCAAAAGCTGGAAGCATTCCCTTTGAAAACTGGCACAAGACAAGGATGCCCTCTCTCACCACTCCTATTCAACATAGTGTTGGAAGTTCTGACCAGGGCAATCAGGCAAGAGAAAGAAATAAAGCATATTCAAATAAGAAGAGAGGAAGTCAAATTGTCTCTGTTTGCAGATGACATGATTGTATATTTAGAAAACCCCATGGTCTCAGCCCAAAAACACCTTAAACTGATAAGCAACTTCAGCAAAGTGTCAGGATACAAAATCAATATGCAGAATTCACAAGCATTCCTATACACCAACAACAGACAAGCAGAGAGCCAAATCATGAGTGAACTCCCATTCACAATTACTACAAAGAGAATAAAATACCTAGGAATACAACTTACAAGGGACAAGAAGGACCTCTTCAAAGTGAACTTCAAACCACTGCTCAAGGAAATAAGAGAGGACACAAACAAATGGAAAAACATTCCATGCTTATGGATAAGAAGAATCAATATCGTGAAAAGGGCCAAACTGCCCAAAGTAATTTATAGATTAAATGCTATTCCTATTAAAGCTAACAATGACTTTCTTTACAGAATTAGAAAAATGTAAATTTCATATGGAACTAAAAAACAGCCCATATAGCCAAGACAATCCTAAGCACAAAAAACAAAGCTGGAGGTATCATGCTACCTGACCTCAAACTATACTACAAGGCTACAGTAAACGAAACAGCATGGTACTCGTACCAAAACAGATATATAGACCAATGGAACAGAACAGAGACCTCAGTAATAACACCACATATCTACAACCATCTGATGTTTGACAAACCTGACGAAAACAAGCAATGGGGAAAGGATTTCCTAAATAAATGGTGCTGGGAAAACTGGCTAGCCATATCCAGAAAACGGAAACTGGACCCCTTCCTTACACCTTATACAAAAATTAACTCAAGATAGATTAAATACTTAAATGTAAAACCCAAAACCATAAAAACCATAGAAGAAAACCTAGGCAATACCATTCAGTACATAGGCATGGGCAAATACTTCATGACTAAAACACCAAAAGCAATTGCAAGAAAAGCCAAAATTGACAAATGGGATCTAATCAAACTAAAGAGCTTCTGCACAGCAAAAGAAACTACCATCAGAGTGAACAGGCAACCTAAAGAATGGGAGAAAATTTTTGCAAGCTGCGCATCTGACAAAGGTCTAATATCCAGAATCTACAAGGAACTTAAACAAATTTACAAGAAAAAAACAACCCCATCAAAAAGTGGGTGAAGGATATGAACAGACACTTCTCAAAAGAAGACATTTATGCAGTCAGCAAATATATGAAAAAAAAGCTTATCATCACTGGTCATTAGAGAAATGCAAATCAAAACCACAATGAGCTACTGTCTTACGCCAGTTAGAATGGCAATTATTAAAAAGTCAGGAAACAATAGATGCTGGTAAGGCTGTGCAGAAATAGGGACACTTTTACACTGTTGGTGGGAGTGTTAAATTAGTTCAACCATGGTGGAAGACAGTGTGGCAATTCCTCAAAGATCTAGAACCAGAAATAACATTTGACCCAGCAATCCCATTACTGGGTATATACCCAAAGGATTATAAATCATTCTACTATAAAGACACATGCACGCGTATGTTTATTGCAGCACTATTTACAATAGCGAAGACTTGGAACCAACCCAAATGCTCATCAATGATAGATTGGAAAAAAAATGTGGCACATATACACCATGGAATACTATGCAGACTATAAAAAAGAATGAATTCATGTCCTTTGCAGGGACATGGATGAAGCTGGAAGCCATCATTCTCAGCAAACTAACATGGGAATCAGAGAACCAAACACCGCATGTTCTCACTCATAAGTGAGAGTTGAACAATGAGAATACATGGATACAAGGAGGGGAACCTCACACACTGGGGCCTGTCAGGGGTTTGGGGGCTAGGGGAGGGAGAGCATTAGGACAAAGACCTAATGCATGTGGGGCTTAAAACCTGGATGACGGCTTGATAGGTGCAGCAAACCACCATGGCACATTTTGCACATGTACCCCAGAACTTAAAGTATAATAGTAATTAAAAAAAAAAAAAAAACTTGGGATGCCTAAGGGAACAGGGTGTTTCACATGATTTTTGTGATTAAATAAGTTCTAGCCTAGAAAAGAAAACACAGAGGAGGGCACATTTTAGAAAATCTAGCTTTCAGGTTTGCTTACATTTATTATCACATTCTCAATAATTCTTTATCCATCAACTGCTGTTTTTAAAGCACCTACTCTACACCTGTGATCCCAGCACTTTGGGAGGCTGAAGCAGGCGGATCACGAGGTCAGGAGATCAAGACCATCCTGGTTAACACGGTGAAACCCCATCTCTACTAAAAATACAAAAAATTAGTCCAGCGTGGTGGCAGGCACCTATAGTCCCAGCTACTCAGGTGGCTGAGGCAGGAGAATGGCATAAACTCGGGAGGCAGAGCTTGCATGTGAGCCAAGATCGCGCCACTGCACTCCAGCCTGGGCGACAAAGCGAGACTCCGGTCTCAAAAAATGAAAATAAAAATAAAAATAAAGCACCTATTCCGTGTCAGGGACTTGATGGAATGAACTGAGAATAGCTGTGAATAGATGAAAGAACTTGTCCTATCATCTGTTTTTAATCATTAAGATTCTACTTTCAAATACAAGCATGCTATACTCCATTAAAAAATAATTTATGCTTAAAAAAATGGTTATAAGCAGATTCTGATTTTTGTCAACCGAAATGTCTTTTCTTTCTTTTTCTAAACTAAAACAGAATATGCTAAATTGATAAGCAGCCAAACTTTTTTAGTCATTGATGAGAAAGCAAGCAGGTTTAGCAATTGAGAGAATAGAAGATTTTGGATATTAAAATCAGGGATCAAAACAATTCCAGGACTAACCACTGGGTGTTACTAATACAAAGACTCACAACAGCAAGAACACTACTAAAAGTCAAATGATTGTATTCGGCTAAGATACAATTCTTATAGAGCTTACCTATGAATCGCTCAAACATACCTCTAGACACACAACTCCTGGTAGAGAAGCATGGGTGCTCCATAGATTAAATATGACGATAAATGTGTACTAGTTAAGGGCCCATTAACTACTGGTAGAAGAAAACTTGAGAACCTTTGTAGCCTAGCAAAAGAAACGTTTATATTTTGTAATGCAGAAGTTGTAAGATTCAAAATGGAGCAACAGAAGACCATCAAGAGAGGACTCTCATGCATGATTTGCCTCATAACAGAAAATATCACAGGAAGTTTTGGTTTTTTTTCTTTTTTCTTTCTTCTTCTCCTTCTCCTTCTCCTTCTCCTTCCTCTTCCTCTTCTTCTTTCTTCTTTCTTCTTTCTTCTTTTTTTTTTTAAGACAGAGTTTTGCTCTGTTATCCAGGCTGGAACGCAGTGGCACAATCTCAGCTTACTGCAACCTCTGCCCCTGGTTCAAGCGACTCTTGTGCCTCAGCCTCCTGAGTAGCTGGGATTACAGGCAAGCACCGTCACACCCTGCTGATTTTGTATTTTTAGTAGAGGCGCGTTTTCATCATGTTGACCAAGCTAGTCTCAAACTCCTGACCTAAGGTGATCCACCCGCCTTGGCCTCCCAAAATGCTGGGATTACAGGTGTGAGCCACCGGGCCTGATCACAGGAAGTTTTTCTAAACCACAGCTTACTACATGAGTCACACGAGCACAGCTAGCCACATATACAAGAACACTTGCCTGGCACACTGTCTCACAAACCCAATCCAAAACTTCAAGGACTTATTCCTAATTTATTTGGCTATCTGGCCATAACTAAATAAGATAACAGGTCCTACCAGCAGCTATCGACATTTGCCAATCACAACTCGCCAGCTCTTGTAAGACTCCACCAATGCCAATAAGCTTTCTTTCCAAACAATTTACACAACTCCTATTTCCCCAATAAAACCTTAACCTTCTCCTCTGTTCTCTGGACATACATGAAGCCACTGTCATCCCTATATATGTCCTGGATTTCCATCCTTCTTCTTATATATTATGCCCAAATAACAACCTTTTTACTTGGAAATTCCCCTCTCTCTATTTTTTATGTTAATACTAATGTAAAATCTGGTTGAGTCTTGGAATTACTGAGCCTTTGTCGTTCAAAATCTTTCTTTCGAGTTTTACTTGTTACTATTTGAGGTCTAGAAATAGTCAACTTTTCCAACTCGGCAAGTCCCTGCCTTTATAGACTATAGTCATCCATCTGTGAGGGGATTAGTTCCAGGACCCCCGAGGATACTAAAATCCTCAGTTGCTCAAGTCCCTGATCTAAAATGGTATAGTATTTTCATATAACCTGTGCATGTTCTCATATGTACTTTAAATAATCTCTGTATCATCCCTGTATTACCTGTAATACCTAATACAGTGTAAATGCCATGTAAGTAGTTGTTATACTGTATCATTTTTTAATTTGTATCACTTTTTATTGTTACATTGTTTTTTTTTATTTTGGGGAGTTTTAAAGAATATTTCTGATCTGTGGTTCGTTGAATCCTCTGATGTGGAACCCACGATCGTATTCCCTCTTATTTCTGCTTGAAAATTGGCCAGTTTACCTCTTTCCTCTACTGTTATGCTAATCGCAGCCTGTAATAACCAACGGTCACCACTAACATTCTTATTTTCCAGCCTCTTTGCTTCAGTGGGCTAGCAGGTTCCCTTCTGGGTTATCATAGGCAGCGATGAAATGTTCTGCCCTGCACAGCACGGATCTCCCGTTTGCCAGCCTCTGTCCTCGTATGGCAGTGTCCTCACCTCCCACTGCCTGAACTCTACGACAAGCTTTTAGGTTTTTGTTAAAGCAGCACTCCACTTAAAGGCATGAATTTCTGTATTAATTATGGAGGAATAACTGCTGCAACACATAAGCCCCAAATCCTAGTTACCTAACAGAAATCTATTTCTTATTCACATGAAATCCACGAAAGGATAAGTGAGAGTTATGGCTTGCTTCAAAAAGAAGTAAGGAAGATTTTGAATCCTACTCGCTGTGTTGGATTTCTGAAAAGAGCCTGCTTTATCCCAAGTTCATGATTTCTTTCTTGTGGTTCATATTTAATCCAATAGCTTCAGGGATCTTGGAAGCTGAGTAAAACACCAGATCTCATATAAATTACTTCTAAATACAAGCTTTTGCTATACTAGCTTCCTCTCATTCTTTTTAATCATTAGGATAATGAGATTGCCCATGAATATTGGGAGGAATCACTGATTGTGAAGCGAGTAATGAACACAGTGTAGCAACATTAATTCATCCATGCTGATTTGAAGCAAGACAGAAGCCGCTCTCATGAGAGGTCATCGTGGCCTAGTGTGGAAGAAGCTGAGCTTTGGAGTCAGATAGAGCTGCATTCAAACATCTGCTGTTTATGAGCTCGTTATCCCTGTTGCATTTCTTAGCCTCTATTGATTGCCTACATGTGGAGCAAAGGGGAAATGGAATCATACATTTCAGGTCTTTATCCTGATGTTTGAGGAAAAAAAAGGGCAGACAGTGCTTTTAAGAAATCACCTTCTGAGCCAGGTGTGGTGGCTCACGCCTGTAATCCCAGCACTTTGGGAGGCCGAGGCGGGCAGATCACCTGAGGTCGGGAGTTCGAGACCAGCCTGACCAACATGGAGAAACCCCATCTCTACTAAAAACACAAAATTAGCCGGACGTAGTGGCACATGCCTGTAATCCCAGCTACTCGGGAGGCTGAGGCAGGAGAATTGCTTGAACCTGGGAGGCAGAGGTTGCAGTAAGCTGAAATTGCGCCATTGCACTCCAGCCTGGGCAACAAGAGCAAAACTCCATCTCAAAAAAAATGAAAATAAAAATAAGAAATCACCTTCTGGGTGCTAGGTGTAAGCTCATTGCTACTGAGATCTCATTGATTCTAGGCTTTCTCAGCAGACGAAGCCAGGAGATCGATGTATGTATATATAGTCGCACAGATAGATGTTTGTGCATGTGTGTGTGTACCTGCTTCATTTTGATAGGCTCTTTTTGCATGTAACACATATTCAGATAGCAAGAGTTCAATTAGCAAGGAGTTCAATTATTAGAAGGTGTCTGATACATAGTATCAGATAAACATTTTTCCTTCTAATTTATCATGAACACGGGTGGTATAGATTAACTCCTTGTCCTTTGCTCTTAGGCATCGTGTGTGTAAATAGTTGGACGGATGTGATTAAGAGTTACAAAGTCTGTCACAGAATGGAATCTGTGATACCCTTCTATTTTATCCTGCAACAGAAGTTATTACATACACAAAGATAAAGAAAGATAAATATATATTAAATATGCCTAAACCTCAGATATTATCCTTTTGTCTAAAAATAAGTTGAGATTTTTGTCTGGAGGGTGACATGACATCCAACTTGCTAAAATGCCTGTCATTTCTGGACAGAACACGAACCTACCAATGGGCATATTTCCTCTGGGATTATTCCTAGATAGGGTATTAGAATACCTTTGTTTTGATTTTTTTGAGACAGGGTCACTCTGTCACCCAGGCTGGAGTGCAGTGGCACGATCTTGGCTCACTGCAGCCTCGACCTTCTGGGCTCAAGCAATCCTCCCATGTAGGCGTGTGCCACCACACCTGGCTAATTTTTGTTTATTTTTTTGTAGAGACAGAGTTTTGCCACATTGCCCAGGCTGGTCTTGAACTCCTGGGCTCAAGCAATCCGCCCACCTCGACCTCCCAAAGTGCTTGGATTACAGGTGAGAGCCACCATGCCTGACCTATCATACCTTTGCTAAATTTCTCTGAATAGAAGTTAGCCAGTGTCAGGTAAAATATAATTATATTATATTATTTATAAAAGTGATATTTATTATTACATTTTAAAAATTAGCATAAAGAGATAATTACTTTCATACTATCACAAGTAATTTCTCAAACCTATGTTATTGATGAGCCGGCAAGTAACCAGCTGACAGAATATTAATTTACTTTATTATCTATTTGTAAACTAATTTGATGGATTTTTACTTTACAATGAGTAGACGTTGAGCATACAATGAATAGCAAAATTAATCTTTAACCTAGGAGTCATAAAAAATTAGTTTGGAATGAGCTGACAGCTATCATGTAGGCCATTATTACTTCATTAGACAGAAAACTTGCTGATATTTCTATAATGCTACTGTTTTTTGTTTGTTTGTTTGTTTGTTTTGAGACAAGGGTCTCACTCTGGCCCAGGCTAGAGTGTAGTGGCATGATCTCGGCTCACTGCAACCTCCACCTCCCAGATTGAATCAATTCTCATGCCTCAGCCTCCCAGGTAGCTGGGACTACAGGCAAGCGCCACCATGCTTGGCTAATTTTTGAATTTTAGTAGAGATGGGGTTTTGCCATGTTGCCCAAGTTGGTCTTGAACTCCTGGCCTCAAGTGATCTGCCCGCCTTGGCTCCCAAAGTGCTGGGATTACAGGCATGAGCTACTGTGCTGGGCCCTGTATTACATTTTTAATGTTAATGAAGAGGACCACAAGCTTTATAGCTAGGGTTATTATTATTACTTTTCACAAATAAGTTGTGTTTCTATATTTCAACAAAATAATTTCTATCATTGAGTGTTGATATTAGAATCTCACATGCACAATTAACTGTATTTGGTAGTTGCAGTTTACAACAAGGTTGTCTTGTGGCTGGGAAGAGTTAATGGAGTTTCTGTAGTGCCCAATCTATTATAAAGAATCATTGAATTACCTCTGTGTGGCATGGAATCAAGTAATCTGAGAATATATGTTACCTAAAGATGCCCTGACATCATTCTATAACTTAAAAAATGAAGGAATTTACATTCAGAAAGGTGACGTGACTAGCTTGGAATCAAAATTAGTAGAAGTTGATCCAGAATTCAGGCATGAGACTCTGGTTCCAAGGGCTTCATGCCTAGTGAGCCCTCTTTAAAACTATAAGAAATGAGCAAATCAACTGTACAGAATGAGATTCATCTATCAGTTACTTTGAGGCCTGTCCAGGAAATTATCAACTAAACAAGACTTCAGCACTGATAACACTAAGAAGCCTCAGAAAGTAATTTCCAGGAGAATAACAAAAGCATATTGACTTGCATTTGGCAACTCTAATGTTACTTTCTCTAAGATTAAATTTGTAGCCATGGCAGCCCTAACTGTAATATTAAAAATATTTTTACAGGCAGGGATTTTATTTTTCAAATAGCTTCATTTTGTAACCATGTTATTAAGCCACAGTACATTTGCTCTAAATATAATCTGCTAAAGTTTTGTTTTGATCCTTTCTTGTTTTCTGTTTTGTTGATTGGTTGGTTGGTTGTTAGGTTGCTTTGCTTGTGATTTATTTATTCTCTTGTTTGCAATGTGTGGTCTAATATCAGTGCTACGTAGGATATGGTGAGCTTTCTGTTAATGCTAATTAAATGTACATATTTCAGGGATTCTTTAATCACTGATCCTTCACCTTGATGTTGAGCTGCTCATTATACCCTGGAGCACAGAAAAATGCTCCTTTTTAGACATCAAGTACATCCACTTAGTACTGAGAATTAGCGTGGGTTTAGTGCCCTTTAGGCATTTTATGGTCAACTGTATAAAAGCACAGTGAAAATAATCAGAATTCTGGAGGACTTTTTATAGGGCAGAAATAATGAGCCTGGTTCTGTGACTCACAGGTCATGATGAATCCCACTGTCAGGTCAGCATGAGAGGAGGAAAGCAGAAAAAAACTTCCTCTTGCCCAGTGGTTGGTATTGGATGTCTTGTTTCTTAAATCCCAGAACCTACTGCATACCTGAAGCTGAGCTGCTCATCAAGCCCCTTTGCTGTGGCACTACAGGCTGATCACAGTTCAGCGTAGTTTTGTGATCAGCACAGAGAGCTCCAGGGTTCACCAGAACCCATGCCCTACAAGAGCCACCAGGCAAAGCCAGGCTTCATTCCTTCTTCTTTTCCTATACATAGGAGGGGCTTCCCTGAGCTCATGACACTGCCAAAGTCTTTGTGATGCTCATTTCGGATAAAGGAGCAAATGAGTTTTTGTTTGTTAGCATTTACTGATGATTATTTTTAATCTTATTTAGGGCAGAATTGATTTTTGGTTTTTTGTTTTGTTTTATTCAGATAGGGTCTCTCTGTCTTGCCCAGGCTAGGGTGAAGTGGCACGATCATGGCTTACTACAGCCTCAAACTCCTGGGCTCAAGTGATCTGCCTGCCTCAGACTCCCAAAGTGCTGGCACTGTAAGCATGAACCACTGTGCTCGGCCTGAGTTTTTAAATTATAATTCAATGACTATGAGGAAGCTAAGAACCAAAAGACAGGGCCTTTCGCAAGGCCTATAACCAGCCAGTGAATGGCAGGGTTTGCATTTATTCCTTTTTCTACCACTTCATCTTTTATTCCTTTTTCTCCACAGTATGTAGTACATACTGGCTCCTCAATACATTGTTACTGGATTAGTTTAGTTTTGTTTTGTTTTATTTGAAACAGAGTCTCATTCTCTCACCCTGGCTGGAGTACAGTTGTGTGATCTTGGCTCACTGCAACCTCCAACTCCTTGGTTCAAATAATTCTCCTGCCTCGGCCTCCCGAGTAGCTGGGACTATGGGTGTGCACCACCACACACGGCTAAGTTTTGTATTTTTAGTAGAGACGAGGTTTCACCATGCTGGCCAGGCTGGTCTTGAACTCCTGACCTCAAGTGATCTGCCTGCCTCGGCCTAGCAAAGTGCTGGGATTACAGACATGAGTCACCGCACCCAGCCTGTTATTGGATAAATTTGATTCAATTAAATTAATCATCATATTAGTTGACTTAGTCTTTTGAGTAGACGGGTATGTTCACTTCTCCTTCTGTCAGTTTTTTGTGACAAAGTCTTTTGCATAGGAAGCAATGACATGTTCTGCAACATTTTTTTCCTGATAATTTCTCAGCACTCAGAAGTTTCTTAGTTATAAACTGCAAAACACATTTGTTTATAGGAAAGAATAGAATGTCAGAGATCTCAAGCATAGACATTGCTTACAGTTTTCCAGTAGGCTACAGGAAGCGTTTTTGCCCAGCTCGATGAAGTAAGGGCAGATAGCACTGCATGGCAAATTCAAAAGTGTTATGACACAGCAAAACCAATTTCCAACCTTAGAATATTGGAATGAGTAGAGAATGTCAAGTGAGGTCAGTTGCTGAATTTTGGAAAACATATTATTAAGGAAAAACAAGTATTGAAAGGGTGTAAAATCTCTTATGACCTCATTCATCCCACCGCAAATGATGTTACATAAATAACAAGTTTGAAATATAATATGAAGCTTGAAAAAGAGGTGTGATAGGGAACCAGAGATCTGGCTTCTAGCACTGGCCCCCACTAACCTGATGTGTGAACGTAGGAGAAGAGAAGCACTCTGCCTCTTCCAGTATAGGAAGTGAGAAAAAATGGAAACTGGCCGGGCGCGGTGGCTCAAGCCTGTAATCCCAGCACTTTGGGAGGCCGAGACGGGCGGATCACGAGGTCAGGAGATCGAGACCATCCTGGCTAACACGGTGAAACCCCGTCTCTACTAAAAAATACAAAAAACTAGCCGGGCGAGGTGGCGGCGCCTGTAGTCCCAGCTACTCGGGAGGCTGAGGCAGGAGAATGGCGGGAACCCGGGAGGCGGAGCTTGCAGTGAGCTGAGATCCAGCCACTGCACTCCAGCCTGGGCGACAGAGCGAGACTCCGTCTCAAAAAAAAAAAAAGAGCACGCACACTCAAAAAAGTGGAGATTATTAATCCTATCAAAAGCCAAGATTTTAAAAAGTTATGTCCCCCCTTTTTCTTTCTGTTTGTTTTAAGGAACAGAGAGTATAATAGGCAAGAAGCAAGGGAGAAGACAGAAGGAAAAAGCTCCCCCATACAGAGATAGAGTGAGGGGAGCTCCAAAGTCAAAAGAGGAGGTCCCCATATGTCCCCTTTTTTCCCTGGTATTTGGCCATTATTGTTGTGTTTTTCTAAAAATTGAGTATTAGATTTTAAAATTATAAAGAATATAAATTATAAATTTATATGAAATATAAATTATCTGTTTTGGCAATGAGCTGGAGGTGCAAAACAGTGAAGACTCCAAGGTTTCCTGCTTGTGCAACTAAGTGGACAATATTTTCATCTACAAATACACGGAATCTGGGGGAGAAAGAGGTGGGACACTGGGGTCATGAGTTCAGTGTGGAACATGATAATTGTGAGGTGCCTCTGAGGATGTCAGAAAGATAGGTATACATGTATGAGCTAAGAGGTAACTTACGGGCTTGAAATATAGTTAAAATATACTCAGCAGTTGCTAGGCCCAAAATTGTGTATGCTACTCTGATTTTGAAGCTGGCAATGAAAACCTTGTCAGCAGTTCACAAAAGAACTTCAGATATTGTTAGGGATTGCTGTGGTTTCAGTTTGTCCCTACCAAAACTAATGTTGAATTGGACTCCCATTGTGGTGGTGGGCAGTGGGGTCCAGCAGGAGGTGTCTGGTCATGGGAGCATTCCTCATGAATGGTTTGGTGCCCTTCTCGCAATAGGGAGTGAGTTCTCACTTTCAAGAGACTGGATGAGTTCTTGCGGGAGTGCTCCCACAAGAGTAGGTTGTTAAAGCCAGGGCACCCCTCAGATGTTACCTCTTCACATGTGTTTGTTTCCCCTTTGGCCTCCTGCCATGTATTGACCCAGCAACAAAAGCCGGATGCCAACGCCATACTTTTTGAACTTCCCAGCCTGCAGAATCATGAGCTAAATAAATCATTTCTTGATAAATTATCAAGTCTCCGCCATTCTGTTAGAGCAACACAAAAGACAAAGACAGGGATTTTAAAATAACATCTACAAGAAAGATTGTGTCAGTGGTTCCCAAACTTTCAGAAATCACAGATGAGTAAAATTAAAACAGACAAACAATTGGAAGAGTGATTAAAAGTTGCAAACTTCTGTTAACTAAAGACATTAAAAAGGAAGAAAAATCCACTATCACCATAATGTCCTAAAAATACCCCCCAAATACATAAAATTAAAAAATACATATCCCTGTATTAAGTAATTTGCTTAAAAGGATATACTTAACTTGGTGGAAAAAGTCACATTATCTTTATTTTTAGTATTTTCTGTGAATCCTATGCTAATACTGTAGACCATAAACCTCACTCAGTTGGTTGATATTTCAGTGCTATATGAAAAGAAGGACAAAGGTTGGTGCATTCATTATCTCTCATGTAATCTACATGAGGCTTCTGCAGCCCCCTCGCCCATCTCCTTCTGTCACTGTCCCTCTCCTGCTATTTGGCTCTGATGCCCTGGGATTAGCCCCAGTTCAGGACACAGATGTTCCTTCCCCACTTCTCTGCAGGCCTGCTGGAGCTGTGAGAAAGCTCAGACTTCCATCCCTACATTTTTGAGAACGGGTGGTATTAAAACAAAGAAGAAACCCCTCGGAACTGTCCGACCAAACATTTCGTCTCTGAGAAATGTTCGCTTACCCCAGGGTGTGGAACTGAAAGTAAGTCAGTCTATCCAGTTGATCAAGAGATATTTCCTGGGGGCCTCCTATAGGTCTGCTACAGTGTTAGGCACTGCAGATGTAGAGATACGAGACATGGAGACATGGTTCTCCTTCTTCCAAGAAACTCGAAGGATAGAGAGGTGTGTCTGGCCAGGGCTAACCCTTCTGGAGGTCTGATGGGCACAACTCAAAATTGCCTCCTCTGGTTGTAGGTGGAGCCTGGAGTGCCCGGTTAATGTTTCAAAGGCAAGTTCATGAACCACCCACGAAGCTGATGCCTAGTGATGTCCTGTGCCCACCCAAGACTCCGAATCGGGGCACCCCTGTGAGGACCTGGCAAGCCAGTGGGGTGGTGAAGCCACTTAACTGATGGCTTTGTACATCCATATCTGTTACACACCCTCGTTACTGGCTTGAAGGTAAACAACAATAAAAGCAACTTAAATCCTAGTTATCATTCTTTCCCGACTATGATGCTGAACCAGCTGTTTATTGCCTGGTGCAGTTGATTTGGAGTCAGCAGGTTGACACAATGACTTATGCCCTGGTGGAGAGTGGGAAGAGTAGGACGGCAGCTGAGCTCTCTCGGCCACTGTGAAGGCCTGCTGCGCCACGGTCATCAGTGACAGCTGGGCTCTGTGCCCCAGTGCACATGGATATTTTGGGAGAGAACTGGGGTGCACCTATTACCACAACCAGGTTCCTTTCTGAGACTGGCACTAACTAGGCCAGCGCCCAACAGAACCAAAACACAGATACATTTGGAGCAAGTTTGGAAAGGGGAGAATATGGCTCATGTCCCATGGGGGACAGAAACCTGAACCCAGGTGCTAGTATTAACAGTGACCCAGCCCCTGCCTGAGCATTGTCACAACCTTTCTCTGAAATCCCAGTGGTCCCTTCACCACCACTTCATTCCATGGGTACGTTCGAGGTAGGGGCCCCCACAGTTATGACCGTCCCTCTCCAAGGACTAGCATTACTTCTAGGCAGGCGCCCAGCAGCTAATGCAGTGCTGGGGAGAATTGCCCACTAGCATCAGAGCCTAGGACATGCTCTCAGGCCCATGCAAAGCCTTCCAAGATAGCAGGGGTGCTTAGCGTGTTAGTCACAAACTGAGCCCTGGCTTTGGAAAGAGGCCTGAGCCTATTGCTAGTGCAACAGGCACAAAGGTGGCCCTGGTGATGCAATCTAGGGTGCATCCAACTAAGCAACGGAAGGATCTGATACTAAGGAGAGTGTGTCCCTCTTCTCTGGAGGCAGGTGTGGGAAGCTCCTTTGCAAAATGAGCCTGTGCTAAGGAGGACTGGACCTGCAGTTGTCCCCTGGAAGTGGCTGGCCAATGATAGGTGAGCCGAGAGGCTTGCTGTCTGGTCCCAAAACTGAGGACTGAGGGGACAGTGGTGGTGCATGTGCCTTGCCTGGTATGAGGCAACCCCTTGAGTACTCACCTGGACTAAGGTGGCTTGCAGGGCTTCTCAACTCTAGGAGATGCAGGGTCTGTGTCATTCCAGGTGCACCTTGCACGTAATAAGGCACCGGGGAGCTGCATCTGCTTACTCAGTTGTACCTTTATTCTAAATATCCTATGTCCTTTATGCTGGCCCTGAAACCTGGACTGAAGTTTTGAGGTCTGGTGCAGCACACAGAGGAGAGAGAGGCTTAAAGCAGAAAACTATTCAGTGTGGTAAGAGCAGGGTTAAAGTTGGATGCATGGTTTTATGGAAGCACGTACCAGGGATACCTAATCCAGCCTGAGGTGTGGGATCAAAGCCTTCAACTCCTGCGCTCAATTATAAAGAATGAAGAGACATTATTCACAAGAAGGTCGCTGGGGAGGGATGTGTAGGATAAAGACCTTCTAGGCAGAAGGGACAGTGTGAGCAAGGGTATGGAGTTTAGTGAACTAATGGCTGAGGTTGTGCAAGCATGGAGGCCAAAAAAATTGTTTGGTAAATACATCCGAAGATTCTGCAGTACAGTCTTTCTTTCTTTCTCTTTCTTTCTTTCCCTTTCTTTTTCTTTCTTTCTTTCTTTCTCTTTCTTTCTTTCAGCCTTTTTCTTTTCTTTCTTTTTTTTTTTTGAGACGGAGTTCTCTATAGTTGGAGTCTGATTTCATTCGGGTTTCTTTCTTAGCTGGGACTTCGGCTAGTAGGAGGGGTTTAGAGGATGGTCCGATTTGACCTGATCCTCTCGCCTCCTGGGATTCTTCCTCCTTCCTTCCTTCCTTCCTTCCTTCACTCCTTCTTCCTTCCTCTCTTCCTTCCTTCCTCCTTTCTCCTTCTCTTTCTTTCCTTGCTTGCTTGCTTGCTTGCTTGCTTGCTTGGTCTTGCTCTGTCACCCACACTGTAGTGCAGTGGCACAATCTCGGCTCACTACAGCCTCCGCCTCCTGGGTAGAGTTTCTAAAGAGAATTGTCTATTAATGCATTCAGTCATTCAACAAACATCTACTGAATGCCCACCTTGTACAAGGCAAAAGGTGTTCAAAGATTAATAAAGCTTGTTTTCTGTCCCCTAAAGAACTCATAGTTTAGCAATTATTATTTATAGAGACACAGGTGCTAGCATAGATGTTAGAAAAAAGTGTTATAAGAACATGAAGAGTAGAAGGATTACTTGTAATTAAGCAGGTCAAGAAGGCTTCACAGGGGAAGAGATTTTGAAATTATTAAATAGAACAGAAAAGGGCCATTTGTTCAGAGAAGTATTGGCAAGATGTTTAAATATGTTTGTATCTATTTTAGTTTGCCCTATTTATAAGAATGCTTCAAATGTTGAGATGCTTATAAATTAGAAGTTAATTAATTAGGTGAAAATGATGCAGGGAGAGATGCAGATTTATGTGAGAATAGCATGATGGAATTTGGCTCTGTGCTAAAGTCAAGTTATGCAAATACAACTGACTGCATTGATAATTGTAAGAGAATTTATCCTTCCAAGAATGGAATGTTATTTAAATATGTTAAATATATTCTACCAGATAGTGAATATTAATAATACCAACTAATTTTCTATTTAAGATTATGTGTATTTAATGTCATGCATTTGTAGCTCTTTTGAAATAATTTTATCTTCAATATTAGTGCTTTTCTTCTCTTATGCATGAGTATATAGGTCTCATATTTGTTATAGAACAATTTCTCAAACTTAAGTTTAAATCTTTTGCCCATTTCTGAAAGTTGGATTGTCCTTTTTTGTCCTTCCTTCCTTCCTTCTCTCTTTCTCTCTTTCTTCCTTTCTTTCTCTTCTTTCTTTTCTTTCTTTCTTTCTTTCTCTTTCTTTCTTTCTTCTTTTCTTCTTCTTTTTTTGACAGAGTATTTGTTACAGAACAGTTTCTCAAATTTAATTGATGCTCTTCTTTACTATCTTTTCTTTAAAAAGCAATTTTATTTAGTTTTAAGGTACACACCTGCACAAATATTAAATGCACTACTTGATTGATTTTTACAAATGTATATATTGATGTAACTACCATTCAGATCAAAATATAATACATTTGTAGAACCTGAGAAGTTCCCCCCATACCCTCTCCCAATTCGTACTCAACCCTGCAGCGTTTACTGCTGTTCTGATTTCTATTGCTGTCAGTTCAGTTTTGCCTATTTTTGAACTTTATGTAAGTGGAATGATATAGGTTATACTCTCTTACAGTCTGGCTGTTTTCCCTCAATATCATGTCTGAGATGGAACCATGTTGCATATGGCTTGTTCTTTTTCATAGATGTGTTATTAGATGCTATTTATGAATACACCAAAGCTTATTTATTTCTAGGGATGGACAGATTTCCAGTGTTAGACTATTCTGCAAAAGTCTTATAGATTAATTGGGTAGACATATGCACTTATTTCTCTAGAATAAATAGGAGTGGAACTGCTGGGCATAGGATAGGCCTATATGGAACCTTAATAGATATTTTGCTAAATGGCTTTCTGAACTGTAACCATTTAAATTCATGCCAGCAAGGTATGAGAGAATGGGTGTTGTCAGCCTTTCAAACATTTTAGCCATTCTGGAGAGTGTATAATATATTGTGGTTAAATTTGCATTTCCCTGATGATTAGTTGTGTTGAGATGCTTGCATATGCTTCTTGGTCATTTGCATATCTTCTAGTGAAGTGCCTAGGGCTTGTTTAAATCTTTTGCTCATTTTTGAAAGTTGCATTGTCCCCTCCCTCCCTCCCTCCCTCCCTCCCTCCCTCCTCTCTTCTTTCTTTCCTTCCTTCCTTCCTTCCTTCCTTCCTTCCTTCCTTCCTTCCTTCCTTCCTTCCTTCCTTCCTTCCTTCCTTCCTCCTCCCTCCCTCCCTCCCTCCCTCCCTCCCTCCCTTCCTTCCTTCCTTCCTTCCTTCTTGCTTTTCTTTCTTTCTTCTTTTTGACAGTCTCACTCTGTCACCCAGCCTGGAGTATAGTGGCATGATCTCGGCTCACGGCAACCTCCCCCTCCGGGGTTCAAGCAATTCTTGTGCCTCACCCTCCCAAGTCGCTGGAATTATAGGCACATGCTACCATGCCTGGTTAATTTTTTTGTACATTTAGTAGAAATGGGATTTCATCATGTTGGTCAGGCTGGTCTCAAACTCCTGACCTCAAGTGATCCACCCGCCTCAGCCTCCCAAAATGCTGGGATTACAGGCGTGAGCCACCACGCCCAGCCTGGATTGTCCTTTTCTTATTAAACTGTAGGGTTTCTATCCCAAACATGAGGTTTTTTTTGACAGATATATATGCTGTGAATATCTTCTCCTAGTCTTCAGTGTCTCTTTTTACTCTTTGAATGGTGTCTTTTTGTTGTTGAAAATAGGTTCTTAAACTTCATGAAGTTTAGATTTATCAATCGTTTCTTATATAGTTAGTACATTCCATGTCCTGTTAAATAATCTTTTGCTTCCCCAAACAAAAAACCATCATGAAATGAAAATGAAAGTTTTAACATTTCTCATATAACCCTCAACCTTCCACAAATACATATTTAAATTCCCACTTTGACTATAATCCTGGCACACTGGGAGGCCGAGGAAGGCAATCAGTTGAGGTCAGGAGTTTGAGACCAACCTGATCAACATGATGAAATCTCATCTCTACTATTTTTAGTAGAGATGGGCATTAACTAGGCATAGTGCACACACCTGTAGTCCCAGCTACTCAGGAGGCTGAGGCAGTAGAACCTGGGAGACAGAGGTTGCAGTGAGCCGAGATTGCACCACTGCACTCCAGCCTGGGTGACAGAGTGAGAATATGTCTCAAAAAAATAAGTGAATAAATAAAAATTCCCACTTTGAGAGCCATTACTGTACTACATTGTTATAGAATAACTGTGAATAAATAGCTTTCCTCCCCACAAAACACCAAAATACCTACATGGGAGTATTGAATTTTAAACTCAATTGACAAGGAGTTTTAACTTTAGAGGAATAGTTACTCAGAAATCATATATTAAATAAATATAATGTTTATATTAAATAAATGTTTATATTCTACTGTGTTTCAAAGATTCAGTAATATTAAAAAATTCTCAACAAAGGAGTGTAAGATGAGAAATCAATTGACTTAAAAGCTTTGGAGCAAATCCCTGCTCCTCCCTCTGCCTTGATGCCCAGTTGGGACCACTGATCTCTCCCCTTGACCCACTTTTTATCACCACACAACACACACACTCTCACATATACATGGACACACACACACACACACACACAGGAAGACTTTAGTCCCAAAGGAAGAACACACACAACTGAAATATTTCAGTTAGAGCTCTAATTGGACAGACCACAAACACAACAGATGGCTTATAATGACTGAACTATTGTTGAATTTGTCTTTAATGATTAATTACATGCCCATTTTTTAAAATAAAAAAAAACATGGAGAATCATTATTCCAAACAAAGGAATATGCTTGTGTTTTCACATTCTCATTAATCAGATTGTCATACAATTACATATCTGTACACACATATATGAGATTTCCATTGATAGGCATATTAAACCATAATTACTATGCCAAGTGCAGTGGCTTACACCTGTAATCCCAGCACTTTGGGACGCTGAGGCAGGCAGCTCACTTGAGGTCAGGAGGTCGAGACCAGCCTGCTCAACATGGCAAAACCCTGTCTCTACTAAAAATGTAAACATTAGCTGGGCATGGTGGCACGTGTCTGTAATCCCAGCTACTTGGGAGACTGAGGTGGGAGAATCGCATAAACCTGGGAGGCAGAAGTTGCAGTGAACCAAGATCATGCCATTGCACTCCAGCCTGGGCAACAGAGTGAGACTCCATCTTAAAAACAAACAAACAAACAAAAAACCCACAAACCAAAAACATAATTACTGAACCTAACTTTTCTAATTTTTAAGTCTCTCAAAAGTTTATAAACATTGGGGTCTTACGTAGTAGCATGTGCTTATTGAGTAACACCCCAAAATTCAAATTAGTCTTTCCACATGGCTTCTCTGTATAAATGGGAATTTACTCTTTAATTACATACAAAAGACTTCTCTCTCCAACGAAGTTCTAACTACAAATAGAAACACACAAAGGGTTAATAGGCCTCACTAGAGTCAGAGAAATGTCAGTGAAATAGTTGACATTGTATTTAAAATCTTAGCTGAGGATCTTCCTTCAATGTCCAGGTGAAGAGAATTCACAATACCAAGAATATGTATTTTCTGAGTGTGGTCCTTTTCCAATTTCCCATGATTATTATGGAAAAACCCTCAGGGCAAGAATATTAAGTACATTTTTCTTATTGTTCATTCATTTTCTAATGCCTTATTTACAAAAATTTTTGTTCACGTGTGAACAATAAATGCAGCAAAGGATTACAGGTGCTTTGCTAGAAGGGGCTACAGAAAGCAGTGAGCTGCAGATTGAGAAGGTCAGTTCCACTTAGGGTGGAGAGGGACTCCAGAAGCTTTCCCTAGCCATACAGCCACTTCCGAAAGAGGAGCAGCCTCAGTGCTTCTCCTCCATGTCTGCTCTTCCTCTATGTTCTTTTCCTGTTCTCATCACTGTTGTTCTGTTTTCCAAAAATATTTTCTTAGCTATCTTATCACTAGCACAACCCAACCAGTCAGCAGAGAGTAACTCTACAGGAATACTCTCACAACTGTGAGAATATGGAGGTGGAAGGCAGTAATCTGAAAGACTGTGTTAGTCCATTTTCATACTGCCGTGAAGAAATACCTGAGACTGGGTAATTTATAAAGAAAAAGAGATTTAACGGACTCACAGTTCCACATGGCTGGGGAGGCCTCACAATCATGGTAGAAGACAAAGGAGGAGCAAAGCCATGTCTGACGTGGCAGCAGGCAAGAGAGTGTGTGCAGGGGAACTCCCCTTTATAAAACCATCAGATCTCATGAGAGTTATTGACTATCTTGAGAACAGCACAAGAAAAATCCACCCTCATTATTCAATTACCTCCCACCAGGTCCCACCCATGACAGGTGGGGATTATGGTAGCAACAATTCAAGATGAAACTTGGGTGGGGACACAGCGAAACCATATCAGATTCCTTTAGTCTCTGCCTTGCAAAATCCATGTCTGCCCTGGGCTCAATGTCAACAGACCACTGCTGAATAATAAAGTATCTAAGAGACTGCTGAGGTGTATGCTTACAAGAAGACCTCAGACAAGAAAGATACCTTATAGCTGTGGGAAAGCTCTAGAAGCCTGACTTAGGTGGCAAAGGTACAGAAAATTTAATCATCTGTGCTTTAGCTTTAGAATCCTAATAAAGGTTGAATTTGCAGTGATCCGTTCTGTGTTGGAATGCTCTCTCCTGTTCTTCAGTACATTTCATTCTGTTCTATTTGGAGCAGAACCGAAGTTCAAACAGCAAGAAGCATTCTAATGCTTTATTTTGAACAATTAGAGCTCCTCAGGAGATTTTGTGCAATCATTAGGATGGATATGAAATGGAGTGCTGGTGAGCTGCTCTCCCTCAGCTTACAAAAAGTGTGTGTGTGCTGGGCTGGATTCCAAGGAGGTCTAGGTTTCCACTAGGTTTTTTTTTTTTCTGCTTTTCTTGAAAGTTTACAACTAATACTTAAACAACATCCTCACCAGAGCAATTCTGAAAACTAATTTATGTGTGTTTACATAAGAAAAATGAAGAAATATAGACAGAACAATCTGAGCCAAAGAAATTGTGCCTTATGCATTTGACAAAAACCTCCTAATTCTTTCTAGCATAATATGCTAGACTTGTCAATCCTGCCAGCTTATTTTTGTTTTTTTAATTCTTTCCCAAAAGGTTATACTTATTTCTTTGTCACTGGAGCGAAAAATATTTCAAGATTATTTCTCAGTGATTTTAAATTTGGAAGACGTTTTTATTAAATGGGAAGGAATTTGGGACTTTTTGAAGGTTTGAATCTCTCAGTAGGAAGGAAAAAAGTAGGGAATGAGAGAGGGAGAGAGAGAGAGAGAGAGAGAGAGAGTGTATGTGTGTGTGTGTGTGTGTGTGTGTGTTTTAAGAGATACAGGGGTATGGTACAGGGGGAAGAAAGAGATATTTGCAAGGAAATTACAATCCTTTCTCCAGTGTGAATTGAAACAGTGCAAATCTTCTTATGGTCTAATACTGCCTAGATCTGGGGTAGCAAGCTATTATAAATACTGGTGCCTGAAATCCCTGATTATTTCTCTGTGTGAGACATACAGGCTCAAGTAGAAACTGTATAATTTTGTTATAATTACTTTTTTCAAAACGTCTTTACAAACTATAAGTCCATTGCCCTAATTTCTGAAGTTGTCCTTTAAGACCCCCAAATTAAAATCCCAGTTCTGTAGACATTGTTACCAGCAGATCTCTTTTTTCTTTTCTTTTCTTTTTTCTTTCCTTTCCTTTCCTTTCTTTCCTTTCCTTTCCTTTCTTTTTTCTTTTCTTTTCTTTTCTTTTCTTTTCTTTTCTTTTCTTTTCTTTTCTTTTCTTTTCTTTTCTTTTCTTTTCAGAGACAGGGTCTTGTGCTGTCACCCAGGCTGGAGTGTGGTGGCACAATCATAGCTCACTGTAACCTCGAACTCCTGGGCTCAAGTGATCCTCCTACCTCAGCCTCCCAAGTAGCTAGGAACACAAGCATGTACCACAACACCTAGCTAATTTTTTTAAAAATTTCTATAGAAACAGGGTTGCCCGGGCTGGCCTCAAATTTTTGGCCTCAAGCAATCCTCCCTCCTTAGCCTCCCAAGTTGCTGGGATTACAGGTGTGAGCCACTGTGCCCAGCTCACCAGCAGATATTGTGATGTTTCAACAGATAAATAATCAAGATTCAGGTGCCCAATGTGGGTGGAAAAGGTGAGACTCATACTTAACTGAGCTTATACTGATTGATATTTTAGTGTATAACTCCTGACATTTGTTTTGATTCACTAGGTCTCTAAAACTGTTATAGAACACATGAGATAAGACATCTTTACCCACATATAGGTGAAGTAGAAAACCATCTAATTCATGAATTTAAAGCTCAAACATTTCCCTACTTTTAAACATTTTCTGTATTGGTTTGAATTGTTTTCCTTGTTGGGGCTGACGTTGTTGTCTTATGGTAATAATAGTTTCTCGAAAGGCTGAGTTTGTTAATTTTTCTGTTTCCTGTATGAGCTTTGTTTCCACAGTTGTCAGCTCTTCTGAGTTTGGTGCCATTCTTTCATGATACTGATTTTTCCAAAATGTTTGATGATTTTAGTTGTTTTTTCTCACATTTATATTTGCTTCTATGTTACAAGGGTGAGTGTTGGGGGTGCTGAAAAGACTTGTCCTTTGGTCAATGGTTGTTGGTACCGATCAGTATATGTGGGATTCATCAAACTCTTATCTGTACTTAAAAACTTGATAATATTTGTTCCAATATTTTCATTGTTTTTTATAACCATCTGTCTTGGTGTAGGTGTTCTTTATGACGTCTGTTTTGGTTTAAGTGGAACTTGCCATTCTCAATAGAGAAAAATATTCTACTTACTGAAGAGAAGGGTTTGTTGAGATGCATTTGAGTGAATGTGGGAAGGGCAGAGAGAATAAATGAGTAAAGTCTAATTATTGGCATGAAACAAGATTCCCCCTCCTAAATAAAAATACTGTCTTCACTTCTTTTTCACCACTTCTTTCTAGTGAGATGTTTCCCTGCCTTACCCTTTTCCAGTGTCCACTATGTGTCCCTTTAAAAACTTCCAAGCCTGTTATTAAAAAGTCAAAAACTAACAAACGTTGGCGAGGGTGTTAAGAAAAAGGAACGCTTATACAGTGTTGGTGGGAATGTAAATTAGTTCAGCCATTGTGAAAAGCAGTTTGGAGATTTCTCAAAAGAACTGAAAATAGAACTACCACTCGACCCAGAAATCCCATTTCTGGGTACCCAAAGGAAAATAAATAGTCCTACCAAAATGACACATGTGCTTGTATGTTCATGACAGTGCTATTCACAATAGCAAAGACATGGAGTCAACCCAGGTGCCCATCAATGGTGTACTGGATAAAGAAAATGTGGTACATATACGCCATGGAATACTATGCAGCCATAAAGAAGAATGAAATGATGTTCCTTGCAACAACACAGATGCAACTGCAGGCCATTATCCTAAGTGAATTAACACAGAAACAGAAAACCAAATACAGCATGTTCTCACTTATAAGTGGGAGCTAAATCTTAAGTACACGTACACATAAAGATGAGAATAATGAACGCAGGGGACTCCAAAAGGAGGGAAGGAGGCAAGGGCCGAAAATCTTCCTGTTGGGTACTATGTTTACTATCCACGTGATGGGATCAGTAGAAGCCCAAACCTCAGTATTATGCAGTATACTTAGGTTAAAAACCTGCCCATGTGCCCTCTGAATCTAAAATAGAAGCAGAAATAAGAAAAACAAAAACCTGACTTCTCGCAATGACTCACTCCTGTAATCCCAGCACTTTGGGAAGATCGCTTGAGTCCAAGAGTTTGAGACCAGCCCAAGTGACATAGCAAGACCTTGTCTCTACAAAAAATACAAACAATAGCCAGGTGTGGTGGCGGGCGCCTGTGGCCCCAGTTACTCAGGAGGCTGAGGTGGGAGCATTACTTGAGCCTGGGAGATTGAGGATGCAGTGAGCCATGATCATGCCACTGCACTCCAGCCTGGGCAACAGAGTGAGACTCTGTCTCAAAAAAATCCCGCCCAGGCCAGGAGTGGTGTCTCACGCTTATAATCCCAGCACTTTGGGAGGCCGAGGCAGGTGGATCACGAGGTCAGGAGATTGAGACCATCCTGGCCAACATGATGAAACTCTGTCTCCACTAAAAATAGAAAAATTAGCTGGGCATGGTGGCACGCACCTGTAATCCCAGCTACTCGAGAGGCTGAGACAAGAGAATCACTTGAACCTGGGAGGCAGAAGTTGCAGTGAGCCAAGATCATGCCACTGCACACCAGCCTGGCGATAGAGCGAGACTCTGTCTCAAAAAAAAAAAAAAAAATTCCCCCAAACCAAACAAAAAAACCCTACAAACCTCATTGCTGAGAGACTGATGCTGTAGTATAATACTCTGGGTAATAGTGAGGACCTTGTTTTTCTGTTAGGATTCTTTCCTACACAAACTTCTTGAAATATATTGGGTGTCACCTGGGACACTTTAAAAAATGACACCCAGAGGCCACCCAGATTCGTTACATCTGACCTGGGACTGAAGTTGGTAAGGGTCTTAGGGCCCACGTCTCCTATTTCATCTTTCCATTTATAATCAATATAAAGCAAGTGCTACCGTTAGTGATTTTGAAATCACTGAATCTTGCATCTGGACTTAGAGTAGTGATCATAAACTTTATCTCTCTGCATCAGATTTTCATGGGGTGCTCCTTGTTAAAATGCAGATTCATGAGGCCACACCCACAGCCGCTTGGATTCAGCATAACTGGAGACCGGTGCTGGGTCTGGGATCTCTTTTGATGAAGGAGTACTCCAAAGAGTCTTTTGTAATGGCATTTGGGGAACCATTGATCTAGTGATTTCCTCCCTATCTCTGTCAGTTAAACATCAATTTGTATGACACTTCCAATGGGGGAACATACACTCTTTTATTTAATATGGAGGCTCCAAAGAGACTTTTACAAGAGGCCAAGTCATGTAGAATTTTCAAAGCCAAGGGAGAGGGTTTGGATTTTAAAGTGTGAAAGGAATATTTTTCAAGGTTCATAAACCAAAGAGTGGTCTGATTCAGGGCTTGTCTAAGACCCTGCACCTAATTTTCTTTTTGTAATTTTATATTCTTTCTCTTCAGGAAGATCCTCAAATTGTGTATGTTTTTGATTCCCCAAATCCTGGATCTACTATGGCATGTAAAGGGCCTGGGAGGGTACCTGGCACACAGAAGATCCTCAGTAAATGGAGGTTTTCTGTCTTTGTCTCTTCTTCTTCTTGAAAGTCATACCTCACCTTATTCATTTATATCTCCAGCTCAGTGACTGACACCAAGGGACATTCTTTTTATTTTCTTTTTTATTTTTGAGGGCAAAGTCCTGCTCTGTTGCTCAGGTTGGAGTGCAGTGGTGCAATCATAGCTCACTGCAGCCTGGAAATCCTCCACTCAAGTGATCCTCCCACCTCAGCCTCCCCAGTAGCTGGGATTATACGCACATGCCACCATGCCCGGCTAATATATTTTAAAACATTTTTTGTAGAGATGGGATCTCACTGTGTTGTCCAGACTGGTCTTTAACTGCTGGCCTCAAGTGATCCTCCCACCTTGACCTCCTAAGGTGCTGGGGTTACAGGCATGAACCACTGCTCCCATCCCAGCATCCTTAAACAGTTACTGAGCAACTGACAGAAGGTAGGGCAGGAAGAAAAGAGAACTGACTTTTTGCTGTTTTCCTTCTCATACCACTGAGTATTATGTTAAAAACTCCTTGTTTATTTTAACTTCAGTAAATGCAAAAAAATTCAGTTGATAGATAGTAGAGCCTTCCTGACATGCACAACTACAGTTGTTTTTGGTTTTCTGTTTGTTGGTTTGTTTTGTTTGTTTTGTTTTGTTTTTTGAGACGGAGTTTCGCTCTTGTCCCCCAGGCTGGAGTGCAATGGCGCAATCTGGGCTCACTGCAACCTCCGCCTCCCAGGTTCAAGTGATTCTCTTGCCTCAGCCTCCCGAGTAACTGGGAATACAGGCGCCCACCACCACACCTGGCTAATGTTTTGTATTTTTAGTAGAGACGGGGTTTCATCATGTTGGCCAGGCTGGTCTCAAATTGGATGGAATAAGAAGTGATAGATATTCAATTTTATGGGGAATACATTGTTCCTGATTTTGCCAAAGTGCTGGAAGGAAACAAGAATCTTGGAATAAATGCTCCCTGTTATGTTGATTGTGAGACTCATGGGCTGCTGACATTTTGAGAAAACCTTCACAGATTTTCACAGATATTAACTGGAGGAAATGTGAAAATTTCTATTGCTTTTTTACTCTGCATAGCAGATATTATATACACAAATGCACAAGTTTTGGATATTTTGCAAATATCAGTCAATATTGCTGGATCTTAATTATTACCCTGAATAAAAACTTTAAAAATTACCCTCTCTTCATAATATATTTACAGAAATGCCATAATCATCTCAGCAGAAATATGCATTCAATTTCAATTTTTTTTAGAAAAGAGGCTTCCTTTTATCTTGACTTCTGGGATTCCGACTTCCTCCTACCTTTCTGTTTCATCTCAGTCTTCTTTATGGATTCCTGTTACCCTTTTTTCCTCTTAAACCCTGACATTTTTCAGGTTTATGTCCAAGGTCTCTTTCTTTTTATGTTCTCTCTGGAAAACTTCACTGTCTGTCTGGCTTCATCTGGCTCCAGTGTTTTCAGAGCTTTACCTTGGCCCCAGGCCCTTTCTTGATCTCATGAGACTTACGACTGAGTGTCCCTGGAAGGCTAGGATAAAGATTGGAGAGGTTCATTCACCATGCTCAGAAGTCATCTGGTTCAAGACCTTGGAGAAGGAATATTGTGTTCTAGCGTTGTGGCCCCTGACAGAGGGAATGCACGGAAATGAAAGTTTGCAAAGCTAAAAAGTCTACAAACAAATTGTCTAATGCAGACACAGTAAAAGGTGGACGATACTTCTTAATTAGTTTCTGTAATTGAAAATGATAAATTAGGATGAATTGATTATTTCTATTTTCACTAATTTGGTGGATTACTCCCCATTAATCTGAAAGAGTGGTTTTTACTTCTCAGAGACTCTCCAATCCTGGGACATGAAGAGGTGTTGTTTTAAAAGCTCCCCTGTATGTGATATGTGGCATGGTTAGGACCAAGGGTTCCCTCTGCTCCAGACTCTGTGCTCAGCATTTTATAGATACGAACTTTACCAGTTCTCACACTTCCATGAGAAATGTGGCTATGACAAAATAGATTCAGAAAGCCTAAGCAATGTGCTCAGGATTATGCAGCCAGCCCAAAGCCAGGATTCAATGACAGTTCTGTCTGACTCCCAAAGCCTGGGATCTCTATACAACATCTCACTGCTTCTCAAAGAAAGATAGTCATTCTTTTTTTTTTTTTTTTTTTTTTTTTTTTTTTTTCTGTTTTTCAACTTTTAAGTTCAGGGGTACGTGTGCAGGAGGTGGTTTACTGCACAGATCATCCCATCACCTAGATATTAAGCCCAGCATCCCTTAGTGATTCTTCCTGATGCTCTCCCTCCCCCAGCACTCTGCACACGTGTCCAATGTGTGTTGTTCACCTCCATGTGTCCATGTGTTCTTATCAATCAACTCCCACTTATAAGTGAGAACATACAGTGTTTGGTTTTCTATTCCTGTGTTAACTTGCTAAGGATAATGGCTTCCAACTCCATCCATGTTCCTGCAAAGAACATGACCTTGTTCCTTGTTATTTATTTATTATTATTATTTTTTGAGACAGAGTCTCACTTTTGTCACCCAAGCTGGAGTGCAGTGGCACGATCTTGGCTCGCTGCAACCCCTGCCTCCCAGGTTCAAGTGATTCTCCTGCCTCAGCCTCCCAAGTAGCTGGGATTACAGGCACCCAACACCGTGCCTGGCTAATTTGTGTATTTTTAGTAGAGATGGGGTTTCACCATGTTAGCCAGGATGGTCTCGAACTCCTGACCTCAAGTGATCCTCCCGCCTTGACCTCCCAAAGTGCTGGGATTACAGGTGTGAGCCACTGCTCCTGGCCAATCTTGTTCCTTTTTATGCCTGCATAGTAACCCGTGGTGTATATGTAACACATTTTCTTTATCCAGTCTATCATTGATGGGCATTTAGGTTGATTCCATGATTTTGCTATTGTAAACAGTACTGCACTGAACATATGTGTGCATGTATCTTTATAATATAATGATTTCTATTCCTTTGGGTATATACCCAGCCATGGGATTGCTGGGTCAAATGGCATTTCTGCCTCTAGGTCTTTGAGAAATCACCACACTGTCTTCCACAATGGTTGAACTAATTTATACTCCCACCAACAGTGTAAAAGCATTCCTGTTTCTCCACAACCTCACCATCATCTGTTGGTTTTTGTTTTGTTTTGTTTGTTTTGTTTACTTTGTAGTAATAGCCAATCTAATTGGTGCGAGATGGTATCTGATTCTGATTTTGATTTGCATTTCTCTAATGAACACTGATATTGAGCTTTTCTCCTATGTGTGTTGGCTGCACGAATGTCTTGAGAAGCATCTGTGCATATCCTTTGCCCATTTTTTAATGAGGTTGTTTGGTTTTTCTTGTAAATTTGTTTAAATTCTTTGGGGTAGATTCTGGATATTAGCCCTTTGTCAGATGGCTAGATTGCAAAAATTTTCTCCCATCCAGTAGGTTGTCGAAAAACAGTCTTACTATCCATATATGGGGAGGTAACTTCACAGCCCAGTACTCCCGTGCTTGAGAGAAAAATGGGGCACAATTTGAGTGGCATTGCCTTTTAAGTTCTCATGCATCCCGCCAGAAAGAAATGCATTCTTAAATTCCATTCATGTATATTAACATATGCTATCGAAATGAGCTAAAATTTCCATATTTTAACATAGTAAAAAACTCAATTGTGATCCATAAATTTAAAAAGAATTGAATTTCAAAATTGTTTTAAATGGACACAAAAGACGCTATCTCCAAATTGAGTTGATTTCGCCAATGGTTCTGAAAGGTAATGGATACACACAACTCTCTGAGACATGTTTCTCTATTACAGAACTGTCTTTCCGGGATTAGTAAAGCAGCCATGGAATTTGCTCACCCTTTCTAACCAAACATACCTATGAGGGATGGAGCAAATTGTCTCTTGGTGCATCTCACTCCTGTATCCTTGAGAGGCATTTAAGTGAGTCTCAGAATCTGAAGACCTGATGGCTATGCTCTAATAGAAATTCAGTTTTTTCTTCAAGGCACAATCGTTTTACATAGTTTCAGTAAAACTGGATTGCATAGGTTGTATCATGTGAAGAAGATAATTCAGGAAAGGCAGGTAACTGAAAAATCTAAAAGACAAGCAGCTATGGTTGCATTACAGAACCAAAGCAAAATAGGAATCAAATCTTGCTTGGAATCACATATTGAAGAATAATTCTGAGTAAAGAAGAAAACGTGGTGTTGCAGAGAGTGAGTTATTAGCCCTCGGCATCCAGAGACTGCTCTCCAGAGCTACTTTCCTCTCTTCTTCCCACTGGGTAATTAAATGGGAGGAGGGTGCCCACGCAAGGAGAGCTTGCAAAATACTTTATAACCCGGACCATTCGCCAACATCAAATAGCATTAGGGAATGGCTGAAAGCCACACATGGGAACCTTTCAGTCCAACCAAACCAGGAAAGGGCTTCCGAACATCAACTAGTGAGTGGAGGGGAAAATCTCAGAAATTGCAAAGATGTGCAGGTTTATTTCACAGAGCCTTCCCTGAAAAGCCAGTGCACTGACCAAATCAAAGACTCCCATCTGAAAGAGATTGCCAATAAGTTTTCAAACAATAATATCTACCAATGGAATGTATTTAAGAACATAAATAGGAAGTTAAAATTAAATGAGTAAGTAGAGAATAAGGATACATACTTAGAAAGAAAGTGACCTTATGCATAACATGTTCAGGAAGCAAAATATAATCAACAGCAGATACAAAGCAAATTTTTGGCTCTCAGGAAAAAAATACAATATCTAAAAAGTAAACAAAAATTCACTAATAGCTTAGTAACCTTTGTTATTCTAGAGTCGTGTCATAAAACCAGTTAAAATTATATTTGTTTGGCTGTTCTAGTCCAAGTGCTCCATTAAGAAAATTTCTCTCCCAAGCTAAAGATGTGAAGGAACTTCCTAAGTGGCTATTAACAATTATTGAAAAGTAGTTTGTAAATGTGAAGGAACTTGCAAAGTGGCCAGTAACAATTATTGAAAAGTAATTTATTTTTTAAAAAGCCGTTGATTAAAAGAAGCATCAAGATGCAGTAGGAATGATTAAGAGACTTGTTCTCAGATGGATGGGGAAATTAAGCAGAGAGGCAAGAATGAGCCACCTGGAGGGCTTTCAGATCAGAAGAGTCTGTGAATTTAAAGGATCACTGTATTTTTCCTTCCACAGAGATTTATTTGAAACAACAAAACTGGACTGAGCAAATGGGACAGAATAGGAAGTCTGGAAGACATCAGTGAAACAGGGACTAATGAAAAAAAAAAGAGTAGGGAACAAAGGTGCTGCCCTGGACCTGGGTGATCAGCCGAGCCTCCCCTGGCTAACGTCACCTGGAAGCCATGCTGCTTGGTAACAGGGATGCAGTGATTGGGATGTCTAGTTGTGAGAACTCAGCAGAGAGATGACCTTTCTAAAAAGTCCTCAACAATGTTTTAAAGGGGGGAGAAGAAATATGAACATTTAGGACTAAATAGGAATAAGCTGGCCTACCTATTATTTATAGGTGAAGAAAGGAGATCCAGGGATTTGTTAGAGCTACAAGCTAGCTGTGCTGTTCAAGGACATCCCACCTACCCCAGCCACGTGTTCTTTCTACTACAGAACAGGTAGTGCTAAAGAAGCCTTTATAATTGGTAGCTTGAAAGACTAAAAGTGATCTGTTTTCGTGTCATATGCCTTGGGAAAGCACGTTAATTATCTAACTTTTGTCCAATAGAATATATTACAATCGAAACTCCCATACCTTTGCACAAGATAAGGACATCTCTGCTTTGAACATCTCCTCCTTCTTTGTCTCCCTTGAAAACTTAACTTCTCTTTATTCAAAATTCTGCTCAAGAGCCCCTCTCTCTGATGCCTTCGCCAATCCCCCCAGTCGGAATTCATTCATATCCTTCTATTCTAGGTATCTTAAACATAGTTCTATTTTGTATGTATCACTCCTTTCTGTTGTATTTATTTGCATGTAAGTCTGTCTCCTATACTAGACATTGAATGTCTTGAGAACAGACATGGTATTTTACATACATTAATATGTCCACTACATTCCATGGCTCCTGGTAACACAGGAACTGTTCAGTTAATGTTTGTTAAATTGAGCTAACTAGGACTAACCATCTATTGTTTCTACTCCGGGATCCCCAGCTCTAGGCACAAAGACTTTGATCCTACAGGCTTAGTCCTGCCACGATATCCTCAGGGCTCCATTAAATGTGAGATCCCACTTTAAACTTCCATATGTCTCCAAATGACCCTCCAGGGGAAGAAGAGTCCTGTGTCACATCTTAGCAGTGTGTCACCTGCTATGATCTTGCATCCCCCATTCCTTCGGGAGTTTTATTTTGTCTCGGTTCCTACCAATGCCTTTTCAGAGCTATGCTGCGAATGCCCACATGACCACTAGTGTCGCTGCTGTTTGAGACCCTTCTTGACCCTCCCTCAACAGCCTGGATTCCCTGGAGTATCCAGCAGCTTGGAACACATACGTATTGGCCAAATTGTGCTGAATACCTCAGTTTACACTGGGGCTCTTTGTCTCCCCACTCTCATCTCTTCTCCCCCTTCCTATCCCTTCTCACCACTCCTAATAAGACCAACTCTACACAGATTTCATTCTGAAAGTATCAAAATCTAAACATTCTCAGCATCATCCATTCACACAATATCCAGTGAGTGCTTCTGTGCTAGGTACTGACCCGCCAGTGGGGAAGTAACAGGGAATAAGGCAGCCTGGGTTCCCATCTTCTGTGATCTTCAGGACTCCCTGCTTATATTAAGGATGCTCAGTGAACCCATGTGGGTTAGGAAATGAAGTCTTTCTTCTTTTCTCCCATTCAGAACTCAGATTTTTGAAATGCTGGGCCACATTCACTTTCCCCTTTTTCTTTACCTTCCAGTCACTTCTTAACCTACTATAATCCAGCCCTTCCATTGAAATTTTGTTTTCCAACGTCATCAGTGTTGGTTTTTTTTTTTTTTTTTTTTTTTTTGAGACGGAGTCTCACTCTGTCGCCCAGGCTGGAGTGCAGTGGCCGGATCTCAGCTCACTGCAAGCTCCGCCTCCCGGGTTCACGCCATTCTCCTGCCTCAGCCTCCCGAGTAGCTGGGACTACAGGCGCCCGCCTCGTCGCCCGGCTAGTTTTTTATATTTTTTAGTAGAGACGGGGTTTCACCGTATTAGCCAGGATGGTCTCGATCTCCTGACCTCGTGATCCGCCCGTCTCGGCCTCCCAAAGTGCTGGGATTACAGGCTTGAGCCACCGCGCCCGGCCAGTGTTGGTTTTTAAATTGCTACATCTGGTAGGTATCTTTCAGCTCTTTTTTGAGTTGACTGCTCTGCAGCATGTAGTACAGTTGAGCACTCCTTTAAATACTGTCACAGGCCTTTAAGCAAGACCCTTTCCTGGTTGCCTTTCCTACCTCTCCAGCAACCCTTCAACTTTCTTCAAAGATCTTTCTTACTGTCTTAAAGGTATCTGTTCCCTGGGGTCAGTAGCTCTATGTTCTTCTTGCATTGTGCATTCTCCTGTGATAGTTCTCATTTCCCTGATTTCAGGGCTGCTGGAGAACAACTCCAGGGAACACCATCCCTGCAGTGTTCCAGTGCTTGACTTGAATTTCCTCTAATACTTGTGGTCTCCCTGTTTCACTGTAGGAGTTTTGCACTTCGCCCACCTGGAATGTTCTGTATGTGCAATGCCCCACATTTCTGGGAGGTGATGCATTTGTCACCGCTGACCTCTCCATCTGGAAAGCACTCCTATTTTGACCACTACGACCGAACCTCCTCTTGATTTTCTTCCCACTTCCCCAGAAGCAGCTTTCTAATCCCCTTCATCCAGCCTTCTACCTTGACACAATATGAAAGTACTTCCCCTTTTATCCACCACTCTTATGAAACTGTCTGGAAAACAAATACCCTTCTCTTGGGTCCATCCTGTAAAGTCTAGTTTTAAAAAGTCAAATTCATGAATGTTTTTAGGTTCTGCAATTTTCCTTTGTGGCAGCAGTGGCCATAAGGTTTTAAACTATGCAGTACCTAAAAATATTCTTAATGAGGAAAAAGTGATGGAGCTATGATTTTGACCTTAAGAGGCTTTCAACCTTTTAATCCCAATGAATGAGTCATCCAAAATGGCTATAATGGTCGTTCTTTTGTACGTCCTTTTAGGGTAGAATTTAATTGCTTACTTTCTAAATGAATAGTGTGTAGAAGTGATTGTGGGGTGTGACAGACCTCACCATGGCAACCCTCCCTAGGGGAAATTGATGGCTTTGTAAATAGAGGGTTTCTGTTAGGAGCATAACCACCCCCAGGCTGTTCTTTTGGATGCTGTAAGTTACTTAGGATTTCAGAAGAGGGAATATTAAATCAAATATTTTATCAGTTCAGAAAGGCTCACCCACAAAATATGTATTTATCACTTCAATTTGTTCTTCGCCTGCCGTGCCAGTTTAGCACTACCAATTTTTTTTTCCTGTCTGCGGCATTGGGGTTGAGATCTCTGATCAGACACTTACTTCCTCAGTCGGTGCTAAGTGCTGCCAACTCACACCTGCCAAACACTGAAAAGGCCATGCCCTTTCTTCAAAGTTTTCCCCCTCTTCTAGGACTGGCTACATAATTTGAGGAGCCCAGTGTAAAATAAAAATATGGAACCATTTGTTGAAAAATTATTTAGAATTTCAAGGCTGGGCACAGTGGCTCACACCTGTAATCCCAACACTTTGGGAGGCCGAGGCAGTTGGATCACCTGAGGTCAGGAGTCTTTGAGACCAGCCTGGCCAACATGGTGAAATCCCATCTCTACTAAAAAAAAAAAAAAAAAATTAGTTGGATGTGGTGGCACGCACCTGTAGTCCCAGCTACTCAGGAGGCTGAGGCAGGAGAATCACTTGAACCTGGGAGGAGGTTGCAGTTAGCTGAGATGGCACCACTGCACTCCAGCATCGGCAAAAGAGCAAGACTCTATCAAAAACAAAACAAAACAAAACAAAACAAAAAACCAGAATTTCAGTAAGTGACGGCAAAACCATAAATCAAGCCCAAGGTCCTTTGGAGCAGTTGCCCAAGTCCCAACCCATGAAGGCGGGCCCCCTACTCTCCCATCTCCCTCCCCTCTCTTTTCCTCATCCAGGCTGAAGTTTTCTTCTTTCCTGCTCATTTGAAAGAGCGTGAAAGTGGTGAGTGCCTTACCTGTGTAGTAGATTCTTCCCCGAGTTCTCAAGTGTTCAAGGTCGGAGAAAAAGGAAAGCCTTGCATATTTGGTGGTGAAAGTAAACCACTTTGCTGAGTACTAATTACACAGATTATTAGCCTAAAAGAGCCAGAAAACATTTGAATGAAAGTAGCTCTGCCCTGCTAAGGGTTAGGGGAAATGTCCTTTTAGTATTATTCCATTTTTAACCTTTTTAGAAACTCTGAAAATGTGTCAGTACATCACATACTTATGTACCAAATCTAGACTCTGTTTTAATAACAGAAGAAACATATCTATTGTTTATAACAAACCATTGTCTTTTTCCTTCAAATATGTTAACATTTCTTTTAAAAATCATTTAAAATTCTTTAAAACATATGAAAACCAGTCCCGTCACAAAACTGTGGGGTATAGATACAAGAAAAGCCACGGTTGAAGGATTTATTGCTCTGATAGAGTGGTACCCAGTATTTAAATGTGCCCTGAAGATTGCTACTTTTACTTGAAGAAAGGACTCCATATTCAAATAATACTGGGTGCTTTAGAAATCCACATAAAAGCTTTCCTAGATGCCCTGCAGTTTAAAAAGGAAAAGGAAAATGTAACTCCTCCAAGCCAATCTTGTTCAGGTTTTATGTAACAAAGCTGAAAGTTGGTTTTCAGTTGCCAAGGACTCTCAGGCCACATAAGCTGAGCGTGCCCAGAGGAGCCAAGTTTGCACCAACCGGGGGAACCTAAGTGCTCTGAATTAAGGGGACTGAATTAGAAGTGGATGAACACGGTATGGCAGCATGCAGGATCCAATCAGATTGAGGTCTGGCATCACTCAATGGCAGGATTCAGTCAGATCATGCCTCCCGAAATCACCTTGTTGCAAAATCCAATCAGATCATGCCTCATTACCCTACGCTTATAAAACCTGACCCAGCCCCCAGCTCTGGAAGACTCTGCTTTGGAAACTACCCCAAGGTGTTCTCCATGCTTGTTACAAGTAATACAATCCCTTTGCAAAAGCCTCTTTGGTTGTGGCCATTGGGTTGGTATCCACTAAGTGACTGAGCCCACCCATTGTATAGGTAACAAAAACGCAAAGGAAGTCTATATTCTATTTATCTTTGTATAAGCCAGTTTTGCCCAAATACATTTAATCACAGAGACGTTTCTTTGCCGTAACTATTAAAATTCACCAAAACAGGTAGCAAGCACACTTTGGGGAGTGCTGATTTAACTACTCCTTGGAGATCATAGGAAGAGAATTAGTACTGTTGAGCACCTTCCAGATTTTATGTGCTGTGTAATTAGCATGACCAAACCTAATTAATAGAACAATCAGCCCTTATATCAGGATCCCTATTTTATATATGAGGTTGATACGTTAAGGAGCTCTAATGGACATGCAGTTTTAAGTGGTGCTGGGACTTTAGGCCAGTGTTTGACTCCAGAGCCCAGTGCAGCATTCAAAATGTACTGACAGCAAAAGCAAAATAACATAAAGAATTTATAACACCTTCCAAATGCATGTTTTCAGTTCTGAAGGCTGAGCCTTTCATAAGATAAAAGGAATTTTCTTGGCAGATTTTTCACCAATGAAATAATGAATCTGCCTTCTCATGTGGCTTGCCATCTGCTATGAGGCCCAAGAGACACATTTTTCTCTTCCTTACAAAGCTAAGCTGAACAATTGTACCAAATAACTAAGATGCAGGCGGCAGAATCCCTTTGTGGAGAATCAGAGCTCATGACGAGCTCTTCCAAATACTGTTAAATTGAAACAAATATTCAGAATATTATAAATCTCACTAGATTCATCTAGAGAGAAATGTGTTAGAAACATAACTTTAAGAGAAATTTACAGACTTTTATTAAGCAGCTAACAGAGGTAGCCAGACCGAAATCAAAGCAGACTTTCAGGTTTGCATTAGGTTCTGATCAGATTCTAAATTACAATTTATTCTTAAAATGAATGCCGAAATTTGCTGAAATTTGCTGAAATTTCACTCCATATGAAATAACTCGATATTTTACACCTGCTAATTTTTCCATATTTTCAGGAAACACTGAATCTTTAATGAGTGAATTGTTACATCTATTAATATTAAAGGAAGCATTCCATAAATAGTCAATCTGGAGTTGAGGCTGCATTACAATAGAGACTGTTGAAAGCAAACAAGAAGAAATAGAAACACTTGGTAAAATGAGGTAGACTAAGAAGACCGCTTTGTTAACAAAGGACCATGAGATCTATGGAGAAAGGAAAGAAGAAAACTTTGAGAGACCAGATCTGCAGATCAAAGAACGTAGCCTCTGTCTACGGCCATACCACCCTGAACGTGCCGGATCTCGTCAAAGAACATAGCCTCCAGGGAAACTGATAAATACAGGTTCCAAAGAACAGAAAGGGAAGGCTGGTATTTGTGTTCTTCGGGGTCTGCCTTAGGTGCATACTTAGCAGATTTGGAGAAAATCTATAAATATTTATGAGGGAAACCCCAAATACAAGTGCAGTGGGCATGTATGTATGTAACATACATTCTCTGTTCATTTTAGGGTGGAATTTTAACATTAAAATGAGGTAGAATTGGGCTCTTTACCCATCAAAAGGTGAACTATAGAGCAGAGAGGTGTTTTGTGGGCAAGGGCTGGTTTCTGCTCAATTCTAGGACACAAGACCTTATGACAGGAATACAGGGATTTGGGGCCAATCCCTCTCTGCTACAGCACTTGATTTCATCTCTAGTGTGCCTCGTTTTAGCCACAGGGAGTTCATTTCATCTGTCAGCTGGGGGTATATTTTAACAGCTCACACAGATTGAAACAGAGACTATAGTGGGCGAAGACCCATTCGGAGAAAGCTTGATTCATGATAGCAGCACTGGAGGGACCAGTAGGGATGAACTAAAGACATCTGGTGGGTTGACCATGACGCGGTCTGTGTGGAAACACAGACACACCCGCTAGCAAACAGTAGACCTGAGACTAGAAGAGTAACTACTTCTCCTAGCAGTGGGAGGGCCTGGTTGGTATCACAGAGCAATGTCTCTTTCCAAGGGCTGCGGGAGGGTAAAGGGGGTCACCTGTGAAGACTGCTGTCGGAGCTACATATAGTGTGGTACCCTCATAGGTATAAGGTGAGGGTACCGCACAAGAGGCAATAGCACCGGGGTCGAGATTAGGAGGCTGGGGAGTGAGAATCAGAGAAACTCACTCTGGAACACCCAGGAGAAGAGCTTCTGAAAACTCTCAGAAAGAGCTGGGAGAATCTTTGAGGGTGACTGATTTCTAGCAATCAGTCAATCTGAGACAACGTAAGATGTTTAACTCTGTGTTACAGTGGCAGGCTGAGAAGTCCATTAGAAAATGCAACACTACATAATGACGTAGGGGTTGGATGTGTCGATCATGTTGCCAATCCAGCATTCCATTTCTCTTGTAACAAAAATTTGCTCCATCTGATGATAATGGGAATGGGCATATGACCCAAGTGTAGCCAGTCACAGGATCTGGTGCCCATGGGTTGCTGTGATTTGTACAAGCACGAGCACATAACTAAGAGCAAGGCAAAAAGACTATATCCTTGAACTTAATTGAGTCTGCTTCAAATAAATAATAACAAAACATTTATAATATAATTGGGGAAATTGAAATGCTGACTGGATGTTTAATGATATTAGGCAATTGCAATGAATGTTTTAGGTACACTGATGATACTGTCCTTATCCTTTATATGTACATACTGGAATATTTATGAATGAAATTATTTTAAATCTCATATTTGAATCAAAATAACAAAAATAATTCAAGAGAGTGTGGGTCGATGAAACAAGATTGTCCATGTTGAAACAGGATGGTGGATACATAGGAGAGGGTTAATTATACAAATGAAGCTGACCACATATAATCCCTCTGCATAAAATGTGTGTTCGTTTTTGTAAATAAATGTATATTTATAGAACAAAACGATGAAGACTACACATACACATGCACATATAAATATATTGCACTTAATATATTTCACATATGTAAATATCAATATTGCATTTAAATCTTCAGCCCATCTGGACTTTATTTTAGAGCATGGTGAGAAGTATAAAGCTTTTTCTCCCTGGGTAGTTTTCCCATTTACTAACTAATTTACAATTATTTCATCAATTTCATATGTCATGTTAATCAAATTCTAAATACTCACAGATCTGTACAATCTATTCAATTTATTTGATCTTATATTTTAGCACATGTCATATTGTGTTAATTATTATGGTATGTAATGTGATGCAAAATCTGAAAGTTCAAGTTTCCTCTTGTAGAAGTTATTCTCATTTTTCAGTGTTTAAAATGCCTTCCTGTTCCTTTACTCTTTCAGATAAAATTTAGAGCAATCTCATCAAGCTTTTAAAAATTCCCATTGAGTTTTAGATTACAGTTGCATTTCATTTATATATTATTTGGGGGAATTTTAAGAATTTTGAATGTTGAATCAGCTTTCTGAAAATTGCATAGCTTATATATTTGAAAAGGCCTCAGTGTGAGAATACAAAATGCATAGTACTTCTGATTTGCTTTTTAGAAACAGTGGTCTGATCTTTCAAAGTTCTGAGTTCTTCGTTTCATGTTTCTTCTAGATTTTTTTTTTTTTTTCTTCTGGCCCCAGGGGAACACATCCCGATTTATTTATTTAGGTTTTTTTAAATTTTTATTTTTATTTCACTTGAATAGGTTTTTGGGGAACAGGAGATGTTTGGTTACATGAATAAGTTCTTTAGTGGTGATTTCTGAGATTTTGGTTTACTAGAATTTTTTAAAAACAGGGTGTTTCCTTATTTCCAGTGTCATGGTCAATGCAGAATCATGTAAGAGTTGCTCTGCCAATATAACTTTATTGAAGTATTGTATTCATTTCTATTTATTTCTGATGTGTGGGTTTCTGACAAATGTTATCCTATATTTTTTATTTTGATCTCTGCTGTATTCCAAAAAAAGAAAGCAAAATGCCTATGTTTGGAAATTGGGCTCCCCCTGCTGGTAGATTTAGCACCTTTATTGCCTCCAATTCTCAGAGCCTTTTAAAACCCAATTCTGTTTTATGGTGTCTTGGACCTAAGAGATTAAAGTATTTGCTAACTCCTATGCTATATTATCTGAGTGGATAAGATCTACCTTTATAAACTTTAGCATATCATATAATTAATTCTAATATGCACAAACCAAGGACTAAGAGAGATGAGAGATCAGTATGGGTTAAAGGCAGCGAGTGGTATGCTGGTAAATGTTTAACAACCAGCTCTCTGAAAAGCACTGATTTGTAGCATTTGCCAACTTTTCTGGTGTAAATACTTCTACAATGGCTCATTACAAGTTACCAACGTGAAGTCACTGAATGTGGAGTTGGGAAAGATGTTCATAATTTGCTGCCACAAGCTGACTCCAACACACCTCTGATTGAAGGAGATGAGAAGGTTTGAGCTGGATTTTATATTCTGCAGATAACATGTAAAAGGTAATAGCTCATAGTAGAAAAGCTACGTGCTTAAACATTCGATAGATCCAAATTTAAATGCAGCTTCACTGGTTTCTACCTTTGAGCAATGTGTTGTTTGAATCTAAATGTTAATGTCTTTAAAGTGAGCTGATAATACCTACCTTGCAAGGTTATTGAGAAATTAGAAAGGATAATGTATATAAATCACCTCAGTAGAATGTGTATTTCTAATAAGTGGTGAGCTGACACACAAAGCTGCCAGAGGACAAGATGATCAGACACAAAGATGCTGAAACTGGGGCTAGTACACTGAGCAAACTCTTGTCCTGTAACCTCAGAGAGTTTATATCTAGGAAGAGCAGTCTGCTTAACTGGCTATGAGGAAGTCATTCTGGTCGTAATGAGAGACACGTATTGGAGGAATGTGGAGCATTGATATCAGATAAATATTGTATCTCGATTTTGGTTTTCTGCATAGGAAGCAACAGAAGGAAATTAATTGTCAAATAATAGAGAACACATTGCTCTGGGAACCCTGGTTCTGGCCTAATGGCAGAAGGAACAATGTCTCCTTGCTGTCTCTTTCTGTTGGAGTGGATTTGTTTCTTGTCTTTACCCTTAATAGAGAGCAGTGCTTTGAAAGTCCTGACTTTATGTAGGCCCCTTGGTTCCAACTTCCCGTCTGAGAAAGACTCAAGGCTTCCTTCATCTCCCCTCTTCTTTTTTGTATTAACAGAGATGCCCCACGTAACTGAAGATCAGCAGATTCCTAGATTGCTGAGACTAACAGCATCACTGCTCAAAGCTTCTCACTGTGTTTTTAGTTCCAAGTTCATTTCTGAACTGGGTCTACATTAGATAATAAAAATATATTATATCTTAGCCAGTATTTCTAGGTGCTTTTAGTGAAAAGATTTTCAGATTCTCTTCTCCACAAGCAGTATGGACTCATGATAGCTGTCAAATAAGTTTATCCCTCCAGTCCTGTAGGCCAAACAATCCGCAATTCTATCAGTTAAACCTCCCATTTCAAACCAATCCAAACTCCTGCCCTCCTACTCAACTCCCAACCTGCCCCACATTTTCAACCTCAGTTTCCCCAGGCCTATCCAGTCCCCCTACACTCTGATCAAACTAGAAAACACTCACCGTGACCACAGTGCAAATAAAGCATGGTTTGAAGTCCATGACAGTAGGTGTTTTTTTGATTTGGAGGAGAAGAATAAAAGCGTCAAGAATCCTCACAGAAAAGTTTTTAAATGATTTTTAAATGACTCATTTATAAATGATTTTGTTAAGACCCTCCGATAGTAATTTCTAATATTTATAAAACCCAAACTTATACCTGAAAGTTTCAGTAACTGAGAACAAAAGTAACATCTCAAAACCCCATTGCAAACAAACAAACTTTTTTTTTCTTTAGTATAAAGTCTTACACTAGTATAAAGTTCTTAGTCTTTAGTGTTGAGTCCTTGATGTAAAGTCTTAACTGGTTTTTCTTTTTTCTTCCTTTTTTTTTTTTTCTTTTTTTAGAGATGGAGTCTGATTATGTTGCCCAGGCTGGCCTTGAACTCCTAGACTCAAATAATTTTCCACTTTGGCCTCTCAAAGTGCTGGGATAACAGATGTGAGCCACTGTGCTCAGCTTCTTTACATTTTTAGCATAAACTTAGGGTAAAATATCCTATTGTAGAAGCTTCTATCATGGTCAACATAATATGTCAAATTGACTAGGTTATGGTACCCAGATATTTGGTCAAACACTAAAGTGGATGTAGCTGTGAAAGTATTTTTAGAAGAAAATTAACATTTAAATCAGTAGACTTTCAGTAAAGGAGAGTACCTTTCATAATGTGGGTAGGCCTCATTCAATCAGGTCTTAGGAGAAAAGACTAAAGCATCCCAAAGAGGAAGAAACGCTGCCTCAAGATTTCAATAATAGAAACACTGCCTGGGTGTCCAGCCTGCAGATTTTGGATTCAGGTCTTCAACTTCAACTCTTGCTGAATTTCCAGCCTGATGGTTTGCTGTACAGATTTTGGACTTGCCAGCCTCTGTAATCATCTGAGATAATTCCTTAAAATCAATCAATCAATCTCTTTCTTGACTTCTGTTTCACACAAACACACACAGGTGCATATATATATGTTCTACTTCTCTAGACGATTTTGACTACTAATACAATCTTTATTTTTAATATTAAAACTTTAAACTTTAAAACGGTAAGTATCAACCTACCTTTGAAATGAAATTTTGAGCATGTTGAGTGTGGTGTACATTTTCCAGAAGAGCCAGGACCTAACCTTGCAGGGCTTTTCTAAGGAGCGCTCCCTGCACATAGCTCTGAGACTTTACTTCATGTGAGACTTTCCAGCAGATTCTTCCTCTCACCCTTTATGGCTTTATTCCAGAACCTCTGTCAAAATATATTTTATGGGTTTCTCCTCTGGTTTAATGAAGAGATAGAGATGGCAAAATTCTCACTAAGGCATGTTTGTTTGGCTCTCCAAAAAAATATATGAAGCTATTAATATATTTTCAGCACTGGAGCCACCTCAAAATGGGTTAAAAGATGGGTTCTTCTGGCCAGGCATGGTGGTGTACATGCCTGCAATCCCAGCACTTTGGGAAGCTGAGGGGGGTGGATCACCTGAGGTCAGGAGTTTGAGACCAGCCTCACTAACATGGTGAAACCCTATCTCTCCTAAATACAAAAAAAATTAGCCAGGCGTGGTGACACGTGCCTGTAATTCCAGCTACTCAGGAGGCTGAGACAGGAGAATTGCTTGACCCTGGGAGGTGGAGGTTGTAGTGAGCCAAGATCGCACCATTGCACTCTAGCCTGGATGGCAACAGTGAAACTCTGTCTCAAAATAAATAAATAAAATACCTTCTCTCACATTCAATAGGAAGGCTAGTATCGAAAATGGAAAATAAATGTTGGCGAGAATGTGGAGACCTTGGAAACTTTGTGCACTGCTACACATGCTACAAGAGAGATGAGTATTGAAGATATTGTGCTATATTATGTGAAATAAGCAGGACACAAAAGGACAATGTATGATTCCACCTATATGAGGTACCTAGAATAGATACATTCACAGGGATGGAAAATAGGAGTTACCAGGGTCTGGGGGGAGGGATTAATCAGGAGTTATTATTTAATGAGTACAGTTTCTGTTTGGGATGATGAAAAAGTTCTAGAGATGGGTGGTGATAATGATTGTGTAACAACGTGAATGTACTTAATGCCAATGAATTGTACACTTCAAAATGATTTAAATGATAAATTTCATGTTAATGTATATTTTACCACAATGAAAATGTACCTTCTTTGAATCATGCACGTGAGTCTAGATAAGCTTACATTGTTGGTAGAGATGATAAAAGAGAAAATAGTTAGAGTCAATAATTCTATTCCGAGGAGGGGACTAGTCACATTTTCCTCCAGTTTGGCTAAAAATTTGAAAACAATCAAATTTGTTTTGACATTTATTAAGCTGATGAAAATGATGGGGCAGTACAGTCAAAAAGGTAGAAACTAATTTTTTTTTTAATACTTTGTAAGTTCTGGGATACAGATGCAGAACATGCAGGTTTGTTATGTAGATATACACGTGCCATGGTGGTTTGCTGCACCTATCAACATGTCATCTACATTAGGTATTTCTCCTAATGTTACTTCTCCCTTCTTGAAGTGTTGGACAGTTTTGTATTTTCTTTGGCTGTGAATGCATGCAGTCTTGATAGAGGCAGACCCATCTACTTCTGAAGGTCAGGGTGCTTGTGGCAGCTCAGTTGTTCAAGTGTGCAGTGTGAAGAAGGAAGGAGACTGGATACAATAATTGCTTCAGCACTTACTGGTTTCTTGACCAGAGTTAAACTGCTTAATCTTCTGTGCTATGATTTCCCAGCCTGCATGTCTTCTTGCTTCAGTTTGTAAACTAAGATTGGCCCTAAATCATAGACACCCACAGTATTAAAAAGTATTACTCATTCTTTTACATTGTGGGTTTTTTGCTGTTTCTGCATCAGAGTTTGCCTGTTTGTATGGCTGACTCTGAAAGCTCTAGACAGTTGCTCAACGTGAGTACTCCTGTCTGCTCTGGTTATAACCTCATCCCCCTCTCTTTGAGAAGCAGATGCCAACTTTGGGAGAGAAAGGGCCACCACCCTCTCCAAAATTCATCCCTTTGTGACCATAAAGCCATGTTTTTACAGCAGAAATGGCTACTTTCCCTAGTTAACTCTATGTTTCCTATAAAACATTTTACTGTTCAAGATCAAGCAGAGCAATATTGTTCTGTAAGTTTGTGATTTGCCTTGGAAACCACAGGGGTTGTGTGAGGAATTTATGTTCAGAACATTTATAACCTTATAAAACATGAGGTAAAATCTTTCCCTCACAAAAGAGGTGAGAATCCTGACCTGTGCTGAGAAATGAATAGGAATGGAGGATTTATGCATGTGTAAAATGGCACTTTCAACTAACATTTTAATTTCACACCATGTATCAGACAAATTCAAGACAACCAAAATGCAATATATCACAGATAAGGAGAAATCTCTATCAGGCTATAAAAGTAACCCTCTGCACACTTACAATAGCCCATCATGGGACACCCAAGACGGATTTAAACCAAGAGTAAAGATTATTTGCACATTACAACTCACCTAGCTGGTACTAGCTCAAATTGGGACCAGTATTCTCTTTAATGACATTAAAGTGTGAATGAAGTCTATTTCCACATAGATGTGACATCAAACAACTTGAGTTTCATAGACACTTCTGAGAGTGGTCAAAACCACTAGCTAATTCAAGAAATCGTGGTTATTGAAGATTTAGTGAATATTATCTATGCCCTGTTGGTTAATTCAGAAATTGAGGTTGGTCTTATGAGAGAATATGGCAACTAACAGAGACAGCAGCTGATGGGAGAAACATTCAATAATCAATTATCAAATACACTACTGATACAGTTTGGCTGCATCCCCACCCAAATCTCATCTCGAATTGTAGCTTCCATATTTCCCATGTGTTGTGGGAGGAACCTGATGGGAGCTAATTAAATCATGGGGGTGGTTTCCCTGTACTGTTCTCATGGTAGTGAGTAAGTCTCACGAGATCTGATGGTTTTATAAGAGGTGTCCCTTTTCTCTCGGCTCTCATTTCTCTCTCTTGCCTGCCATGTAAGATGTGCCTTTCACCTTCCACCATGGTTGTGGGGCCTCCCCAGCCACGTGGAACTGTGAGTCCATTAAACCTCTTTTTCTTTATAAATTGCCCAGTCTTGTATATGTCTTTATCAGCAGTGCGAAAACAGACTAATACAACTACTACTTTTTTTGTTCATGCTAAAAGTAAACGCTGCTTAAATTTAGCATTTTCATCCTTAAAAGAGAAAGCTAAATCAAATGTTCACCAAATAGAAGAAATTGCAGCTGTTAAGGCCTGGCAAATTATATCCAGAAGAGAATGGTTTAAAATAACTCTAGCAAACATCTTGTAGCTTGATTCAAAACAGCTAAATGGTTCTGAATATGTGAACGAACAGCTAATTCAAGGAATATCAGCTCCATTCTTCTGAGCCAGTGGTGATTTCTCTCAGATCCTCCATGGTAACCAATGGTTCATCTGTCCAACAAGATGGAAATCATCAAGACCCACTGGGCTTTTGAAACCCCAGTATTTCCCAAAACTCACCAGCTAGGACCTTTGAAAATGGGAATACGCTAAAAATATAGACAACCTGTTACAGGTGTTTCTGTCCATGAATTGGGAACTTCTTAGTATGCTAAAGAGCTGGGAAGGACTTAGGCCATTGACAGGGCTGCAGACTCTGTTGGTGATACTGAATTCCAGCTTACAAATGGACAGAATGAATTCCTTTCTCCACATCCTGGGAACCAGAGTGTAGCCATGCAACATTTCATGGGTGAAATTCAAGTAAAATAGGTCCTGATCTTGTACAGCAATGGTTAGGGGTAGGAATATATGCATCAGAAGTTTTCAAACTGTTAAAAATAGCAGGCTATGTTATTGGTGAACATAATGAAGATTAGTCCCTACCTCTCCTCTCAGAAGAGTTACAGTGACTCTTTTAGTCTACTAAAGTTAAGAGAAACAATGAGAAAAAAATTGGAGGGTGAGTTATATGTGTTTACAATCTACCTTATTCCTAGGTGACGCCGCCTGAACTTCACTTTGAGGAAACAAGTCTATGTTTTGATGCAACATTATATCCTCAAGCTCAGCTTCAATATGAGTTCTTAAGATTTTATGCATAGATTTAATTGAGAGATGTTGTGTTTTTAGAGAACTGATGGGGATGACTATAAAGTCAGATCATGAAGGGAACAGGAAGTTTTACTACTAGTGGGTGAATGTGACTCCCAAGTTGTTTTCATGTTATTACATAGTGACAGAAATGCAAGGAGTTTAGCAGTATAAATTACATGTATGAAAACTATCATGCTATTTAAGGGCACAATAGAATGTGGCTGTGTATATTTTTTCTTTAACTGAAAATTACCAGTTTGCAAATGCCCCTGTTGTAAATCTATTTGTGAGTCCAAGAAACTATTGCTCACGACAAGGCCTAGGCAGTTAAGGGCAAGTTAGAAATCATGGAAGGAAACAGAATTATACTGTTAAATATTTCTCCTCTCAAAGACCCACATGTGGTGGTTTGTGCTGTGGCATGTTGAGAATGAATCCCCAAAGATGGTGGGCATTTCTGGACCCCATAGATTGTGACCCACAGAGAAATAAATAGTTTAGGACTTTAAATGTATGCAAGAAAAGGTTCTATACCACAAATTTCATTGATGCTGTATCATTAATCAAAATGGTCTTGAGGTAGAATTAGATAATGCAGGATGTGTTTCAGTGATCTGGATTCTCACAGCCACTGCATTGTGAACTTTTTGTGCATTGCCTGTAATTTAAAATGTTGTGACAGCTATTTCATTGTGAGTCTACTGTTTCTTGTCACATTGATTATTTATATAGGTAACACAAATTTTAAATTCTACTGTGTGCACTCTTTAAATTTCCTTTAAATGAAAGTGATCAGTAGTAGAATGCAACAGGATTTTCTGAGAGTAAGCTGCATGTATTAGTTTGCCAAGGCTGCCATAGCAAAGTGCCCCAGACTGGGTAGCTTCAACAACAGAAATTGATTTTCCCCTGGTTCTGGAGGCTAGAAGTCCAAGATCAGGGTATTGGCAGGGTTGAGTTCTTCTGAGGCCTCTCTCCTTTGCTTGCAAATGACTGTTCTCTTGCTGCCTCTTCACCTGGTGGTCCCAATATGCACATGTGCCCCAGTGTCTCTCTGAATGTCCCCATCTCCTCTTTTTATAAAGACATCAGTCAGATTGGATTGGATTAGGACCCATCCATAGGACCTCATTTAACCTTAATTACCTCTTCAACGCTCCTCTCTCCACATACAGTCACGTTCTAAGGACTTCAACATGAATTTTTTGTGGAGAGGACTGGAATTCAGTCAACAGCAGCACACTTCTTATATTTAAGCAAACCGCGCAGGATAAGAATTCTGTGAGGCCCATGCTGTATCTGAATACAAGGGCTCTGATCACCTGATGCGTGTCAAAATGAGTAACTTAGCCAAACGGTACCAGGAGGAAACACGGAATAACTTTGATCTCCAGGGAGAGTCGCAGCCTTACTCTAAGCAGGTCAAGCACGTCTGGAAGTGCGGTTGTACTTCTACCGCTCAGAGGTTTTGACAATGATCTCAAAGGTTGTTTTCAAAGAAGAAGAGGGTGACCATATCATGTTCGTGAGTCAAACATTGAACCATACCTGCACAGTACACAGTACACTGGTTTCCATCTACTGACTACACTTAGGTTTGAATCTTCTTTCTCTTTCTTTCTTTTCTTTCTTCTTCTTCTTTTTTTTTTTTTTTGACAAGATTTTTCTCTTTTGCCCAGGCTGGAATATAATAGTGTGGTCATAGATCACTGCAAACTTGAACTCCAGGGTTCAAGCAATACTCCCACCTTAGCCTCCTGAGTAGTTGGGACTACAAGTGCATGCCACCATGCCTGGCTATTTTTTTTTTTTTTTTTTTTTTTTTTTTTTTTTTTTTTTTTTAGTTTTTGTAGAGATGAGGTTTCACTATGTTGCCCAGGCTGGTCTTGAACCCCTGGGCTCAAATGATCCTCCTACCTCAGCCTCCCAAAATGCTGGGATTACAGGCATGAGCCACTACATCTGGGCTAGGTTCAACTCTTTATCAAATAGTCTGCCTGGTTCATTTTTCATCATTGCCAGTGGCCTCATGCCATCCCTCTCTTCCAATGGTTGAGCAATATAGTTGGCCAAGAAGGGTTGTCTGAACAATACCCTGCCAACTGAGGAGAGGCTATGGGCCCCTATTTGGGGACTAAGCTTGCTATGATTGACAGTATGAAGGTCACCTTTGAGTTTATTTTAATTTTTCCTCAGTTGCCCCATGAGCTACTATGAGAAGGAGCCAAAACCTGAGTCAGGGACTTGTGAGCAGCTTTGCAATAAAACCAAGGTCCAATGACACCATCTCCAGAGGTACAAGTTATCTGGGAAGAGGAATAGAAAAGGCAGCTCATGCTACTCTCAGCTCTAGGCTTTTTGGGAATAAAGGACCTGCCAACTTTTGTAACCCCCAGAGATGTCCTTTTTGGCAGTTGTTCAAATGCTATATCTGCAGAAGGTGTCTCAGCCTGGGAAAAAATAGCACTTCTATGACTAGACAAGCTTGTACCTGTTAACAAGAATAAGCTCTGTCTCATCGGCTATTGGGAGATTGTTTATAATGGATGTGGTTATATTTAAACTTGTTTCTGGATGGAATAAAGAAAGCTGTATAAAACAAGGGGGATGTTTTTTTCCATCCTGTCATTCAGGTTTGACAGTAAGTTGAGGTCCTTTCTCTGGTGGGTCCTATTCAGAAAGCATCAGTGGAACTCTCCCTATGGTAGATGCAACAATATGAATCCAGCCTTAACAGGGACCCCAGATGGGAAGCAAAGGATTGCCAAGACATGACAAATAGCAGTTTATGAAGTTTTGTATCACACTGTAACTACAACACAGACAGAAGCCTAAGACTCCCAGCTTGGGGTAAGACACCGAATCAGGAGGCCCAATGTATTGAGTTCCATCAACAGAATATACTCCTGTGCAATTGCCTGCATCCTGCCAGGAAGCAGATGGTCAAGTCTGTTTTGAGTTCACTACACAGTAAATTTGCATGACTTTGCAACGTTACCAGCACTACACTGATAAGGAATAGGCAGAGCTGCTTGTGTCTTTCACCTTCCTGAGAAGTTTGTACTGTGACTTCGTGGACAGCGATATAGAAGGCGTAGGCTAAAGGTCCACTCTCAAATGCTAAGACAGACACATAGCACCTTCATACCAGCTTTGTCACTGCAGTGACCCCTTGAAACTTAAAGATACTGTAAAAAGATCACCAACCTGATATTGACTCTAGTTTGCAGCAACGAAGAGAGGAACCTTGTTTCTTCTTTTGGAAATACCAAAGAGAATTCACAAGCAAACCGCCACCTGGGGGGCCCTTTTCAAAGACTGTATTTACTTGTCCCAAATCATACACCCATGAAACCACAGATGACAAGATGGTGCAGGAAAGAGGCCAAAGCTCAGTTTTAAGAGTATAAACACACTTGTTTTACTACTGCTCAGAGAGGAAGTTAAACCATCTAAGATGGTGTACAGGTGGGGACGTCATTCCTAATACCTATGACTAGATGTGAATTTCGCTATACCTGACAAAACCCACCTAAAAACTGCTCGTTTCATACCAGAGAGGTCTTTTCTGTTCTTAGAAAACTTTGGAAGGTTCTAATAAAGCTAACATTGTGGCTGACCCCATCGGCCAAACACCTGTAACACTACAGGCATGTGTGAACTTATGCAGAGCAAACTAAATACTTTGCAATCATCTCCAACAAAGGGAAACTGCCCTGTGTGGTGCTTCTGATGATTTTGTTTATGCAATAGCTAAGATCACTCTCAACACACTGAAGATGCCACTCTGCTGTCTCCATAATGATGGATCTCCACATTGAAGAGAAGGCACAGGGAGATAGGAGTCACGGTGCCAAAAAGATCATCCTTAAGATATTCAAGAGAGTGTTGGCCAGGCGCGGTGGCTCACGCCTGTAATCCCAGCACTTTGGGAGGCTGAGGCAGGTGGATCATGAGGTCAGGAGTTCAAGATCAGCCTGGCCAAGATGGCGAAACCCCATCTCTACTAAAAATACAAACAATTAGCCGGGCGTGGTGGTGGGTGCCTGTAATCCCAGCTACTTGGGAGACTGAGGCAGAAAATTGCTTGAACCTGGGAGGCGGAGGTTGCAGTGAGCTGAGATCAAGCCACTGCACTCCAGCCTGGGTGACAGAGTGAAACTCTGCTTTTTTTTAAAAAAAAAAAAGAATGTCTGGAGCCTTTTTAAAAAGAAAACAGTTTCTCCAGTCATTCGACTTTTGGTCAGTTGTTAATGAAGTAAACAGAGAGGTTCTTGCAAGTCCTATGAAGAACATCACTAATTTGCTGAATAGAATGTCACAGCCATGACTCAGCAATCAGATGCAAGCATCACAGTTGCCTTACACCATTTGGACTTCAAAGATGTTGAGATGATAACGAATTATGTGATTTTGCTTCAAGGAGCTCACATATACATGGAAAGGACAGCATAAGGAGGAAGAAACCTCTTCTTCATGAGGAGGATTGAGCCTGAGCTACTTCACTGGGACCCTAGGGAATTATCCATGTGGGATCCTGTCAGCCAAGAAGTCTTGTTCCATGGGAACCGACACTGTGGAAAGCTAACGAGCCCCCAAACTTGTCCCTGAGTAAGTTGAAACAGCTTAAAAATGTGACATCATGACCAGAGGATGGGTCATTTGTGGATAAGACTCTAACCTATCAAACCCAGGGTTTTGCCACCCATACTGTTAAGCCCCAGTCTAAAAGACAGAGATCAGTATTCCACGTTCTGTCCTCAGGAGACCAGCCCTTGAGTCCTGCTAAGTCAGATGATATTTGGGCTCCCTCAGGGTAAATAAAAGGGATTTTCCAGTCACTGTTTCCCCAGCTAATCCATTAATAAAAAGTGAAATATGGTATTATCTAAACTTACCATTTCAGCCGGGCATGGGGGCTCACACCTGTAATCCCAGCACTCTGACAGGCCAAGGGGGCGTGGATCGCATGAGGTCAGGAGTTCAAGACCAGCCTGGCCAACATGGTAAAACGCTGTCTTTACTAAAAATACAAAAATTAGCTGGGTGTGGTGGCATATGCCTGTGGTCACAGCTACTTGAGAGGCTGAGGCAGGAGAATCACTTGAATCCAGGAGGCGGAGGTTACAGTGAGCCAAGATCCTACCACTGCATTCCAGCCTAGGCAACAGAGCAAGACTCCGTCTCAAATAAATAAATAAATAAACAAACAAACTTATTTCAGAAAAATGTAAGCTCTAATTGTAAACAAAGGCTAACTGTTCTATTTCTTTATTTGCACTTTGGGTGTGGAGGGTTGAGTTAATCATGCCATACATTTTGCATTTCTATCACAATCTTTCAGCTGCTTAACTGGTTCTGAAACCTGTCACCACATCTGTATTGATAAATATTTCCTTGTTACTATTTGCTCATTCTCTTTTACAACTCTTCTCTCATTTAGATATTCTTACATGTCACCTAATTTCAATATACAAATTCCAAATCCCTAAAAAATATGCAACAATTTCATCTACAGGACTTTTGGAGATTGCACAATGGTAGAAAAATTGAGGCTTTTGATAAAAAAAAATTATCTAAATGTTCTATGTGTTGATTGTGGTGATGGTTATATAATTGTACATAAAATGGTTTGTTTTATTGTATGTAAATTATACCTCAATAAACCTGAATTTTAAAACAAAGTGAAAATAATCCCTAAATAGGATTATTTCTTGAAAAAATTTGTTGTGGTCTAAATAGTCATAAAATTGAATACAGTCCTTGGAGATGACTGTATTTAATATTACCAACCAGTTCTACAAAGGTTAAAATTATCATGTAATCTAAACCTTATTATTATGTTTTGCATTAACATTTACATTTTTGTAAGTAATTTTTGGTTCAAAAAGGACGTAATGTTCTTTGTAAATGTACCTAGCTAATGCACCGTCCCTGCCTATTTATAATAGCTATCCATCTATAGCCTTATTTAACAATTTAACATTTAAATATTCTTTCATAAATAAATTTAGTGAATAAAAATAATGGTTTTCACATCCCTCATTAACTTTCACCACATCTTACTCTTGTCATGATAAATACACCTTTATACATCAACTGTCTGATGCATCTCAAACTCCGAGTTAGATCTAGAATATCTGCCTGTGTTTGAAGATAAGAATGACTTGCCTGAATTACCAGTGTTACACTATTTGGATATGGTGGTGACCTGCATGATTGGCAGACCATGGGTCAGTGATCAGTACCGAAGTTCAGGGATACCAGATGTGATGTTGAAGCAGACATTCTGCTATTTGGTTTTCCAAAAGCCAGATCCAAGTCAAAGCCAAAAAGGCAGATTTCTGATGCATATCACAGCCAAAGCTGAATTTGGGGTACAATCCTATTTTATGTTCATCATATGTAACTACTGTCAGTACGCAGAGTAATCTTGGGAAGATTCGATGGATTTTTAAAATTCTCGTCATGACCATCACCGATGCTAAGCAGGAGTAGGATGGGCTGCCATTTAATCAGCCATTGCACTGGTGATTTTTGGTCCACTACGAAATCAAAACTAGAACAGCTCCCTGTAGCCATCCCTAAATAACCGTGAAGTGATGTGATGAATTTAGGCTTTCATGAAGCACTGAAACCATTCACTGTATGGCATTGGTCTTGAGGCACTTCAACCTATTCCAGACAGAAAAAAGCAACATGTTAAGGCCCATTTCTTTAAATAATTTTTGGAAAAGTTTGCATGTACATGTATGTGCACATTCATATACAAGCTTTAAATTCATATTAAGGTGAAAGTCACATAATAAAATGAACTATTTTAAAGCGTACTATTCATTGACATCTAGTACATTGACACCGTGCAAGCAACAGCTCCGTCTAGTTCCAAAACATTCTAATCACCCTCAAAATCAGCTCCTCGGGAGGCGGAGGCACAAGAGACCTCATACCCGTGAACCAGTCACTCACCATTCCCCTTCTCGGCCATGGCAACCACGAATCTGCTTTTTGTCTCGATGGATTTACCTGTTCTGAATTTTTCACGGAAGTGGAGTCATATAATGTGTGAACTTGTATCTGATCTTTCACTTAGCATAATGTTTTCAAGGTTCCATATAGAAGCTTTAAAAAAACTGAAGTGAAAACGGAGGGCACTTCACTTTGCTGAAACGCACATGGGCTCTGAAGAGTTTTTTGGGTTTTTTTGTTTCTGTTTTTTTTTCATTGACCCTTCAGCCAGACTTCAGGTGTGTTTTCAGACATAACCACCCATTTTTGGCAAAAAAAATTCAGGAAGATCTCCATGGGTGTCCATTAGCCATTCCATCACCCGGCTTCTCTGAATGCCATCAGAAGATGGCAGGGAACGCTTTCAGGAAATTGAGAAAGCCTCACCAAACTTAGGCATAGGCCTGGTCTTCCGTAAGTTTACTTTTCTCACAACCTTAAACTCACAGAGTTGATCGAAATATCTCTTTCTCCTCTAGTAACTGTGTAAGCCAGGGGTGGGGTTCCCAGATTCTTTTTCCTGGGAGGATTTCTTGCTGGAGAAGCCTATAGAACACTAAAATGGACTTACTTGTACACCCCAGCCGAGTTAGAAAACTTTTTTTTTTTTTTTTTTTTGAGACAGAGTCTCATTCTCACACAGATTGGAGTGCAATGGTGTGATCTCGGCTCACTGCAGCCTCCACCTCCCAGGTTCAAGAGACTCTCCTGCCTCAGCCTCCCAAGTAGCTGGGATTACAGGCACCTGCCACCACACCTGGCTAATTTTTGTATTTGTGTAGAGATGGGGTTTCATCATGTTGGCCAAGCTGTCTCAAACGCCTAACCTCAGGTGATCTGCCCACCTCAGCTTCCCAAACTGCTAGGATTACAGGCATGAGCTTCATAGGATTTTGTTTTGCTTTTTTGTTTTTAAGAGATGGTATCTTGCTATGTTGTTCAGGCTGGTCTCGAACTCCTGACCTTAAGTGATTTTCCCACCTTGGCCTCCTAAAGTGCTGGAATTTCAGGCATGAGCCACCAAGCTCAGGCTGGCCTGCTATTTTTGTGATTTATTTTATTTGAAAACATTGTTTAAAAACGGAGACTAGAGGACTTTAAACAAATGACATTTCTAAAAAGGCCCTCCTTTGTTTTACTCCCTGCTTCAAGCTCAGAAACTTGGTGGAAGGTTTTTGTAAAGAAAAATGTGTTGCTTTTGGACTTTAGTTGGTTAGTTTGTTTCTAACTGGAAACTGAGGCTGAGGCTTTAAACATGATTTTTTTTAAAAGTCATATCTAAATTTTACAGCAGAATCTTTTGCTTCTGATTTTATTCTTTCTTTGTAACAGAGGATTTTAGTTTTCTTAGCTTTTGCCTGTTACTTTGTTTTATATTGGAAACTGTGCAAGGAACCTTGAAGCAGTAGCACATATTGGAAAACTTTTTTTAAAAAGCGACTTTAAAATTATATAGACAGGCTTCAGACTGCATATTTCTGCTAATTTTGTTTTACTTTAAAGCCGAAGCTTTTAATTGCTTGTTGTGTATTTATACCATATGGTAATTTCAGTGTAGATAGTGGCTACATTCATTCATCCTTTATTTTATTCAACACATATTTACTGAAATAAATTCTGTCCCAGACACTCCTCTAGGCTTTGGGAAAGAGCAATGAGAAAACAAAGTTCCTGGCCTGCTGATATTTGGATTCAAGTGGAGTCTTGGTAGAATATTCTGTACAAAAGTAGGGGGCAGAGCCTATGGCTGGGCAGTAGATTTGGAGAATGAAGGGTATGAGAGTCCAGTTACGGGTCCAGCAGGAGCTGGGGGAGGGGACTATGGCTAGGAAGAATGGGCTAGAAAGGGACACTCAGACTGGGGGAAGGATGGAGGCTGGATTTGGATCAGTGGATTGGAGGCTAATAGGATTAGAACGTTACTGTATGCCATCCAGGGGATGAAGGTGTTAAAAACTTCAGACAAATTAAATTTAACAGACTTTAATTGAACAAAGAACAATGCATGAATCTGGCCACTCCCTGAACCAGAATAGGTTCAGGGACAGTTTGCTGCTGCTGTGTGGTCAGAGAGGACTTACGGACAGAAAAGGAAAAGTGATGAACAGAAACCGGAAATGAGGTACAGAAGCAGCCGGATGGGTTATGTCCCTGCCTTTGCCTTATTTGAGCATGAACAGTTGGCAGCCTTTGATTGGACAAAACTCTGTGACTGGCACAAGAGTAGGTTGCAGTCTGTTTACACATCCAGTTAGGTTGCAGTTCACTATGTATGGAGAAATCTTTTGGCCAAACTTAAATTATATAAGGAGGCAGCTTTAGGTTAAACTTCATTTAACAAAGGGATAGAATGCACCACTATTTTTCAGATAGTATGCCTGTAATGCTGACTAGACAATCTGAAAAGAGTAGCACTGTAAATATGTAGAAATGCCTTTCCTCCAGTACACATATACACACATGCATATATCAGGGGGTGGATTCTTTCACACATTTTTGTTTCATCTGGCAAATATTTACCCTGTCCCAGGAACTTATCTGGGCTTTGGGATATGGCAGTGAACAAATAACATCCTTGGCCTCATGATGTATTGGTTCAAGTGGGTGTATATAAAAATAAATACTTTAAAAAATGCATAGGCTGGGCAACATAGAAAGACCCGGTCTCTACAAGAAAATGTTTAAAAATTAGCTGGGTATTGTGGTTTACACCTGTGGTCCCAGCTACTCGGGTGGCTGAGGTGGCAGGATCACTTGAGTGCAGGAGTTCAAGGTTGCAGAGAGCTGTGCTTTCACCACTGCAATCCAGCCTGGGCAATAGAGTGAGACTCTGTCTCTTAAAAAAAATGCACAGCTGAGCTAGAATCGGGTCTAGACATTCAGACAGAATATTAAGCTAATACCATTGCTTTGCTGGGATGTCGGGCTCAGTAGTGTGGGGAGTTGATTTTAATGCTTGGGTCAGGGTAGAAGAGAAAACCCTGAGCCCATGCAAGGAGAGAATTGTAACTGAGACTCCTCTGTAGAGTCATGCCACTTAAATTAGACCAGAAAAAAATTCACACACTCGCCCAGAAAGACAACAAGGAAGTTTATCTGTCTCAGTGTAGAGGAAAAATTTTAACCCTGTGGATTCAAAGCCACAGACCAGAACCTCACCTGAATTTGTGAATTGAAATTGCTACAGCCAAGTCTTCTGGAAAAACATTCAGAAACTTTAGTAGTAGCAAATGTAGCACTGCTCTAAAATTATGTTCCTACAACCCACACGACAGAAGACTCTCACAAAAAACCAATCCTGACAAAGATGCGCTCATTATATTTATATAATGTAACTTACATGACATGACAAAATGAGTGAGAGTAAACAGAAACAAAGAGTAAATGTACAACTCTGTAACTAAGTTTAATGGAATATCAATCTGAGAACTGCTCCTTTAAAAAATTAAAGACATGAGAAGCAAACAAAACCCTTAGAAAGAACAAGACCCTGAGATACAAGACAGGCAGATTTGTAAAATCAACCAATCAGAAGTCCCAGAAATAAAGACAGACATTTAAGGTTAATTAAAAAAAAAAAAAAAAAAAAAAAAAAAAAAAAACCAAAAACCGTGGAAAATGAGATTAGGCATAAGCAATGAAAGAATTAGAGAACTGGAAGATTAGTATGAGGAAATTATAATGCAGCAGAAAGAGAAAAATACATGGAAATATGAGAGGTTAAAAGAGATGGCAGTTAAGAGAATGAAAATTAGAGACACAAATAAGTTTTAAGAAGAAATAATAGAATTAAGGAGATAATGAGAGAGAATTAGGAGATAATATGCAAGAAGATAGTGATTGGGTTCTTTCCAGAATTTAAGAAACATATGACTCTTCAGATCAAAGAAATAAATGAATTTCTGCTTAGACAACAGTGTTGAAACAAAGACTAAGGGTTCTCATCATAGACAAAGAGTACATTTCCTTTTTTTTTTTAACTTTTAAGTTCACGGGTACATGTCCAGGTTTATTATATAAACTGTAAACAGGTAAACTTGCGTCATGGGAGTTTGTTGAATACATTATTTTGTCACCCACGTACTAAGCCTAGTATCCATTAGTTATTTTTCCTGATCCTCTTTCTCCTCCCACCCTCCATCCTCAAGTAGACCCCAGTTTTTCCCCTCTATGTGTCCATGTGTTCTCATTATCTAGCTCCCACTTCTAAGTGAGAACATGTGGTATTTGGTTTTCTGTTTCTGCATTAGTTTGCTAAGGATAAAGGTTTCTAGCTCCATCCATATTCCTGTAAGGGACATGGTCTTGTTATTTTCTGTGGGTGCATATATTCCTATGCAGGAAGTGAAGAATATCATCCACAAAGGAGTGAAAATCAGAATGACAGACCTCTCAGTAACAACCATGGAAGCCAGAAGACAAGGCTTCCATGGTTGCTGTATGTTCATCCTAATTCTCACTCAAGATTGAGGTCACAATTTTTTGTTTGTTTGTTTGTTTGTTTGAGATGGAGTCTCACTCTGTTGTCCAGGCTGGAGTGCAGTGGTGTGATCTCGGTTCACTGCAAGCTCCGCCTCCCGGATTCAAGCAAGATTCTCCTCTCTCAGCCACCCAAGTAGCTGAGACTATACTCACCCGCCAGCACGCCCAGCTAATTTTTGTATTTTTAGTAGAGACGGGATTTCGCCGTGTTAGCCAGGATGGTCTCGATCTCCTGACCTCATGATCCACCCACCTCAGCCTCCCAAAGTGCTGGGATTACAGGTGTGAGGCACCACACCCAGCCTTTCTTTTTCTTTTTTTTTAATTGAGACAGAGTCTCACTCTTTTGCCCAGGCTGGAGTGCAGTGGCTCCATCTCGGCTCACCGCAATCTCCACCTCCTGGGTTCAAGCGATTCTCCTCTCTCAGCTACCTGAGTAGCTGGGATTACAGGCGCCCGCCACCATGCCCAGCTAATTTTTTGTATTTTTAGTAGAAACGGGGTTTCACCATGTTGGGCAGGATGGTCTTGATCTCCTGACCTTGTGATCTGCCTGTCACAATTTTTAAAAAATAAATAAACACAGAGATAATTAGCAGCCACATCTTCCCAGTTGAAATCACTAAAGGAAACACTTCAGAAAGAACATTAAACACACACAAAAAAGAAAATGAGACACAGAAAAAGAATATTCCAAATGAAAAAGGAAGCATAACTATAAATACTGAAGCAAGTTTTTATCTTTAAAAGACATAAGAAAACACTATGAACAACTTTAGGGAAAATAAATTTTAAAAAGTAGACAAAATGGATTATTTCCCAGAAAGATATGACTTACAAAAATAACTCTAGAAACAAAAATAGCCTCCATCCAGCTTCGCAGGTGTGTTTTATTTAAATAAAATGTTTAAGGAATATTATAATTCCAGTATTTTACAAACTGTTACACATCACATAGAAAATCAGATCTCATTTTCTACTCCTTTTATGAGGCAAAATAACCTTAGTGCCAAACTAGGCAAGCACATTAAGAAAGAAAAGTTATTAAGCTATCTCCCTCTTATACGTAGATACAAATAAAATATGTCACAAATCTAAGAATAAAACCATTATATATATTTTTTAAAACCCATCGGAACTAAGTAGATGTCTTCTAAGGAAAGCAACATAATATATCTTTATTTTTAAAAGACACAAGAAAACACTTTAGGGAAATAAAATTCATCGTAGTAATGAATATGGAGAAAAAAATAGATTTGAAATAATTATTCTGCCGAACTTCAACACCCATTTTGATACAATCTTTAGCACACCAAGAACAGAGAAATATGCCTTTACTTGTTAAAGCATATCTATTAAAAAAAAAAAAAAACCTACAACAAACATTCAAATGAATGCTGAAATTTTTTAAATATCTGCTTTAATGGAAACAAGATGCTCCATCTCTGTTTTTAGTTAACATTTTATTTTAGTTTGTTAGCATGATAAGACAAGGAAAAAATAAAAGGATAAAGACAAAGAAAAAACAATTATTTTCAAATGCGTGTGTTTGGCTACTTAGAAATTCCAAGTGACTATGTTGAAATGAGTTGGAATTTATGAGTTCACCAATGATGACAGAAACAAGATAAATGCACAAATAATTAATAGCATTTTAAAAATACCAACAGCTTGCAATTATAAAATATAACTCAAAACAGTTACAATTTATAATAGGAACAAAAATTAAAGTATAGAATAAATCTAACAATATATTTTTTTAAAAAAGAAAATTATAAAGATTTTTAAAAGCCATAAACACACTAAAAATAAATGAAATTGAAGATTTATTATATAGATCACAATTGTCCTTACATGAACCCCAGTGACACTCAATAAATTCAGTGAAATTTCCATCATAATCTGACCAGTATTGCTTTTACTTGTTTATTTTGTAGAATTTGATGAGCTGATCCAAAAATTCACACAAAAAATAAAGAAGCAAGACATTAAAGAAAAATAAGAATAGAAAATTCACACTACGAGACATCTGGATTAATAAATAAGGTTTTTGTTTATTACAGCCATGTGATATTGTCACGGGAATAAACATGTGGACCATTGAAAGACAGCAGAGAAACAGAACTCTAATGCTTCTTTGCAAGTGTCTGAAATGACATAGGATATACTATATGAATCAGTTGAGAAAGGGTGCAACATTGAATAAATGATGCTAGCCAAATGGAGAAAGCTAAATTAGATCCTTGCTATATAACCCAATCACCAAAACAAAGACGGAGTGAAAAATCATCATGAAAAACAAAACTGTGAAACTTTCAGGAAAAAACCATAGAACATCTTCATGACATCAGAGTGTAGAAAGATTCCTTAAGACCTCAAAATCACCAGAGTTTCTGTGCAGAGGACCCAGGCTCCAGCCGTGGCTACAACATAGAGTTTTCACACCAAAAATGTAAGGTGAATTAAGCCTGCTTAAAAAAAAAAAAAAAAGGAAAAGGACCTCAAAAGCCCAAGCATAAAAGAAAAGATTTAAATTTAAACTTCTGGTGACAAAAGGTGTTCAAAAGTGAAAAGTCAAAGCATAAACTTGGAGAAGCTGTGTGCAATCTAATGACTAACCATAGATTCTAGAGGTTGCAAATCACCTTACGTAGCTTTGTCAAAATGTCATCTTCTCAACGCAGTCTTAACTGACCACCCTGTTTAAAATTGTAACCTTCTCACTTTGCTATTTCCTAGTTCCCTTCCTTGCATTATTATAATGATTCGGTTTTTTTTTTCTTTTTTTTTTTTGAAACGAAATCTTGCTCTGTCGCCAGGCTGAAGTGCAGTGGTGTGATCTCAGCTCACTGCAACCTGGGACTCCCAGAGTTCAAGCGATTCTCCTGCCTCAGCCTCCCAAGTAGCTGGGACTATAGACATGTATCACCACGCCCAGCTAATTTTTGTATTTTTAGTAGAGAGGGGGTTTCACCATGTTGGCCTGGATGGTCTCGATCTCTCGACCTTGTGATCTGCCCAGCTCGACCTCCCAAAGTGTTGGGATTACAGGTGTGAGCCACTGCGCCCGGCTTCTTGCACTATTTTTTTCTGTGCTATACAGTTTACTTGTTTATTTATTGTTTCTTTCTCCCTACCAGAACATGAACTCCATGAGGGTAGAAATATTTGTCTGTTTGGTTTACTGCTGTATTCCTGGCCCCTACGATGGTTTCAGGACCATATACATTCTCAACACATATGTTTTTAAATAACAAGATGTATTTGTATTTGTATTCAACCATTTTTTTAAAGTCCTACTAATAAGTAAGAAAAAGTCAAGCAACCACATAAACACGCACAAAATACATGAGTAGAAATTCAGAGAAGGAAAACCAAACAGTCAGTAAACATGAAATATTCAGCTTCACTAGAAATCGGCAATTAAACTAGTAAGTAAGGAAATTAGATTCACCAAAAGTAATGCGTAAGTTCATATGTTATGCCAATGATGTTAAGACATAGGAACCCTTAGTACTCGATAGAAGTTTGAACCGATACCACTTTAGGGGATAGCTTGGCAATATCTGATAAACTGAAGATTACACACTGGGCATTCCAGTAATTTCACTCCTGAGTGTATACTGTAGAGCAGTGGTTCTCAGATGGGTAAATTTTACCCCCTAGAGAACATTTGACAATGTTTGGTGACGTTTTTAACTATCACTCTGTGGGGGTGGGGGATGTTACTCGCATCTAGTGGGCAGAGGCCAAGGATGTTGCCAAACACCCTACTATGCACAAGACAGACCCACAAGAGAGAATTATCTAGTGCAGACCAGGCTCAATGGCTCGTACCTGTGATCCGAGTGCTTTGGGAGGCCGAGGCAGAAGGATCACTTGAGGCCAGGAATTCAAGACCAGCCTGGAAAACATGGTGAAACCCCAACTCTACAAAAAATTAGCCAGGCATCATGGCACATACCTGTAGTCCCAGCTACCTGGGAGGCCAAGGTGGGAGGATGACCTGAGCCCAGGAGATTGAGGCTGCAGTGAGTTGTGATCACGCCACTGCATTCCAGCCTGGGCAACGGAGTGAGATCCTTTCTGAAAGGAAAAAAAAAAAAATCGTCCAAAATGTCACTAGCGCTGAGGTTGAGAAATCTTCCCCCAGAAGCATGATCAAAAATGTTCATCACAGCACTATTTGTCATAATAATAATAAAACAGAAACAGACATAATTCTTAAGATGGAGTGTCATGCAAGATTCAGTTGAACAAATTACAAATTAAGTATCAACATAATACACCTCAAGATAAGATAGGATGGAGAAAAGACAAATTGCTAATGGATGTGTACAAACATAATTTTTATAAATTTATAAGCCAATCAATGCCATAGGCAATTCTCACAACATCTTGGCCCATGATCGAATACAATCGGCCATAGACACCTGTCCTTCTCAACAGGCCCTCTTAGTTTCACTAACGTTATGGCAACAAGGCCTCATGTTTTATCCAGATTCATTTTGTTTTTGAGAAAGAAAACATGACAAATAGAGTCAGAGAACAATCCATGTTTTTCCATTCCATCCCTCCCAGAGATAACCACGCTGCTGATGTTGGAGCATATCATTTCCATGTATTTTTCTTTTTTACTTTTATCATATATGTATGTAACAAAAACCAAACCTTGTTTTTTCTTATATTTTTTCTTATATTTCTCTGTACTTTAAAGTAACTTTTTCTCCCACAGTCTTATTTATAGCATTACTCTTTATAATGATAATTTTTTTTTCAATTACAAGAAAATGAATGTAGCTTGAAAGGTTTTGTTGAATAGTGACTTTTGGGTATTCCAGAGGTGAGAGATAAGATGCCCTGACCTTCTCACTCCATCCCTTCCCTAGCTTCTGGCCCCTGAGTGATCATTCTTTGTCAGCAAAAGCTTTGAGTGAGCTGGCATATAAATAAGCAGTGTCACACACGATGATTCCATCTGTAAATCAAAGAACCATTTTTCAATCCTAACTACTAGGGAGGCCGAGGCAGGAGACTGTCTTGAGTCCAGGAATTGGAAATCAGTCTGGGCAACATAGTGAAAACTCCATCTCAAAAAACATTTCTTTAAAAAATTCCTTTTAGTTTTTAAAAGAATCATCTTCCCACTGAACATAGATTTCAAAAAAGAAGTAGTTAAATAGAGGCCATTTCAGCCACATCCACAGAAATAAGTGCAAAAGGCCTAACACTAGCAGGACAACCTGGAGCCCAGGTTACAGGATGGCTGTCCTGCCTTGAGCCACTTACTGTAGGATGAGGTCTTTTTGCTCATGGTCTTCCTTGGATGGGCTCCAACCCTAGAGCCCTGTTGGACTAAAGTTTTCACTTTGGGCCTAGTGTGTCTTCAGAGAGGCAGTCGTGAGAGAGATCATTTAAAATTCCAGGCACAGCCTGCATTTTAAAGAATGACAAGGAATTTAATCTAAAATCATCTCTTTCTCTTTAAAGAAGGAAACACCCATTTAAAAGTTTGGTGGGAGGAGGGGGTTGAGAACTGGAGAATGTCTAAAGGCTACATCATCCAGTTACCCCTGTTCATCAACAAAAAGAATAAACGAAGTGTCACCACCACATAGCAGCTCAATGAAAAACTGTTTTAAGAGTTTACGACGGGAGGCCGAGACGGGCGGATCACGAGGTCAGGAGATCGAGACCATCCTGGTTAACACGGTGAAACCCCGTCTCTACTAAAAATACAAAAAACTAGCCGGGTGAGGTGGCGGCGCCTGTAGTCCCAGCTACTCGGGAGGCTGAGGCAGGAGAATGGCGTAAACCCGGGAGGCGGAGCTTGCAGTGAGCTGAGATCCGGCCACTGCACTCCAGTCCGGGCGACAGAGCGAGACTCCGCCTCAAAAAAAAAAAAAAAGAGTTTACGACGTATATGGTATCATACTAGGAGCTTTGAGAGATACACAGAAGAACTAGCTCTGGCACCTGATCTCACAGAGTTTACTTTGTGTTAGAGAGAAAGACATGTGAAGGTAAAATACCAGTAGCATGCACTAGAGAGAATCAGAAATCTATTTCAACACTTTAAGAGACATCATAGAACAGCTACATACATGATCCACTCTTGACTAACTGGCAATGATAATAGCTCGATAGTGACCTACTTATTATTTTGATCACTCTTCAGTGCTTACTTTGTCCTAGGCATCGTATGAAGTGTTTTTCTTCTTCTTCTTTTTTTTTTTTTTTTCCTTTTTGAGATAGAGTCTCACTCTGTCGCCCAGGCTGGAGTGCAGTCACATGGTCTCAGCTCACTGCAACTTCCACTTCCTGGATTCAAGCAATTCTCCTGCCTCGGCCTCCCGAGTAGCTGGGATTACAGGTACACATCACCACACCCGGCTAACTTTTGTATTTTTAGTAGAGACAGGGTTTCACCATGTTGGCCAGGCTAGTCTCGAACTTCTGACCTCAGGTGATCCACCTGCCTCGGCCTCCCAAAGTGCTGGGATTACAAGCATGAGCCACTGCACCTGGCTTGAAGCGCTTTTCTAATGTAACCCAGGGGTGTCCAAGTCCTTCAGCTTTCTGTAGGTCTGTTTCCTTTAATATTGACATAAAATATCATGAGCCTCTATTCCTCATGACGTGCAAAGGCCAACATGTCCTACAGTATTTGGGGAGTTTTCTGAGCATGTGCATGAAGGGTTAAACATGGGAGGTGGGTGTTACACTCTCCCCATCTCCTCTCTCCTCTTAAAAAAACTAGTGTACCAAATTCATCTAGTTGGTAAATGACAAAGCTGGAATCCAGACCTATATATACTGACTCTAAAGTCTTATCCACTTGACCACCCTAATTATCTCTGGTACAGAAAGCAAGGGCTATAGGCATTCAAGAAAGGGAAGATACTGAAAGGGTGCAGAGAAAAGATTTCAGTTGGAAGAAAATACACTTAAATGAAAACTAGTCCAGACAGGAAGAGATAAAGATTCATAATGAGGAGGTAGAGAACCGTGGCTATTTGGTGAAGTGTAAAGAGAATATTAAAAATGACTTCAAGGCTTCTTGTTTGGGTAGCAAGCTCTGTTCATTCAACCAACTGATAGTTATTGATATGTCAGGGACTGTATATGTCAGGTATTGTGCCAAGTGCTTGCAATAGTAGCAGGAATAGAAAAGTCAGGGATGAGAAGATGGGGAGTCTACAGTCAGACTTAAAGAGGTTGCAGTTCGGAGATACTTTCCAATGCAATGTCCAACAGGCAGCAGGAAATACCAAACTCATTGGCCTGAAAGTAGGGAGGCACTCAGAGAACACCAGGGGGCAGCACGTGCCCAGCAACAAAAGTGAAGCAGGCCTAGCTAGTATCAATTAATATTTTGCATCTGAAACATATTAAAACAAAACATCATTTTCTTAGGCCAGTACTTTGAAAAATTGAGAAGTAATGTTAACTCACTAAATGCTTTTTTAAGCACAAACTTTCCCTTTCCTTGGTTTGTTTTGGTAGATGGTTAAATGTATTAATATTGCTTAGCTTTTACATAACATAATTTATTAAAATAGTGCAAAAATAACGCATATGAGTTGGGCAACAGTCTTCCAACTGGACACATATTTCTAACATTATTAAATTGTACCAGCTGGGTGCGATGGCTCACGCCTGTAATCCCCCACATTTTGGGAGGCCAAGGCAGGTGTATCACCTGAGGTCAGGAGTTCAAGACCAGCCTGGCCAACATAAGGAAACCCCATCTCTACTAAAAATACAAAAGTTAGCTGGGCGTGGTGGTGTATGCCTGTAGTCCCAGCTACTTGGGAGGCTGAAGCAAGAGAATACTTGAATTTGGGAGGCAGAGGCTGCAGTGAGCCAAGATCATGCCACTGAACTCCAGTCTGGGTGACAGATCAAAACTCTGTCTCAAAAAAAAAAAAAAAAAAGGAAGGAGGAAGGAAGGAAGGAAGGAAAGGAAAAAAGAAGAAAGAAAGAGAGAGAAAGAAAAAAAGAGAAGAAAGAAGAAAGAAAGAAAGAGAGAGAGAAAGAAAAAGAAAGAAAGGAGAAAGAAAGAAAGAAAGAAAGAAAGAAAGAAAGAAAGAAAGAAAGAAAGAAAGAAAGAAAGAAAGAAAGAAAGAAAGAAAGAAAGAAAGAAAGAAAGAAAGAAAGAAAGAAAAGAAAGAAAGAGAAAGAAAGAAAGGGAGAAAGAGAGAGAAAGAAAGATTGTACATTACCATGTTCAGTTTATAAGCTAACAGTTACCCATATGGGCAGGGACAAAAATAATGTAACTGAAAATCTTCGGGTTAGATTATTGTTCCATGAGGTGAATGTTTTGTTACATAATTAGCACTTTATGTTCCTATGTGTTTCATTTAGATTTATTTCTATATTTAGCATAGCCCATATTTCTCTGCCATCTCACCCCACCTTCCCTGACACTAAGTGCTCTTAATAACCCCTTGCTTTCAGGTTGTTACATCTTTCTCTCACAATTAGTTCTCTATCTTCTCACTTCATGTACTCACAAGTCTCATTATAACACCACAGTGCTCTATTATTAGGGAAGGAATCAGTGAGAAAGCTCAACTTTGAACCAACACAATGAAAGAAGACCTACTTAGAACAGAAACAACACCCCCATGCCTCCAAGCTAAGAGTTTTATAGATGCTTTAGGAAGATGCAATTGGTAATTAATGTGAGACTCACACTATGTATATGACGGTTTATATGTCTGTGATTTGTGTTTTGATGTATAGATTTGTCAGTGATAGTTAATTTCAAACTGTGAATTAGTTCTCAATAAATTGATTTGTTATCTTTATATAATTCCAAATTATTGAAATTCTTCAGCTATTGATCCATAGGACATCCATCAAAGTAAATAAAAATAAAAATATTTAGAAGAAACTTATAAATAATCCATCCATCAAAACAGGTGTCTCTTTCTGGAATTTGGTTGAACTCAAGAAGGTAGAAAAAGAAGAGGTTTCTATAATATAAAGGAAAATTGACAAATAAAAGGGGAAGAGATGAAAGAAAATAATTAGGGAAAACATGATCCTCTAGTGGAAGGACGTTTGGTAAAACAACTGTCAATATCAGGAAAGACAAAGAAAGTCTGAGGTACAGTTTCTGTACCAGATTAAGGAGACATGACAAGGAAATGTGAGGTGTGGTCCTGGATTGGATCCTGAAGTGGGAAACAATTGCTATAAAAATTATTGTGATAATTGTGAAAATTTAAATATGGACTATATATCAGATAAAGTATTATATCAATGTTACATTTCCCAAATTTGATATTTGTACTGTGGTTGTAGAAAAGAATATTCTTATTCTTAGGAGACAGAGATAGAAGTATTTAAATGGAAAGGGGCATGATGTCTGCAATTTATTATCAAATAGTTTCAGAAAAAATATATACAGAGAGGGACAGGGTGAAAAATCAAACATAAAATGTTAATGAATGTTGAATCTAGGTGAAGTTTTGAGGTATATGGAAGTTCTTTGGACTATTCTTATGACTTTTCCATGTATTTATTGTTTTTCCATATATTTATATAGAATAAATATAGATAGCATATATATTTATATGACTTATAAACCATCATATACATAGTGTGAGTCTCACAGTAATTACCAATTGCATCTTTTGAAAGCATCTGTAAAACTCTTAGCTTGGAGGCATTTATAGGTACTTTAAATTTAAAAGTAATAATGATAATAATAGCAGTAATAATTCAGAGCCACTTGACCAAGAGCTTCACACTAGCTACATTTTTCTGCTTCAAATCAGTCTCCTATGATTGGACACCCTTGTCTCATCATCTATGATGCCTATAGACATAAGCATGCCAGTGTCTGTGTACAGAGTTTACATTAAATATCTTTCATTTTAATTGATTTACATATTTATGTATGTAATATATTATTAAATATTGTTTGCACTGAAAAGTTATCAGTACAGTATGAAGAACTTCTTTTTTGGAATCGTGGAATGTAAGTTGCCAACTCTGATATCCCAGAACTAATGCAAGGCAGGTGAGCCCCGCAGTGAGGCTCAGCCCACAAGGGTTCTTGGCTTTGCCCAGGAAAGAATTCACGGGCAAACCGGAAGTTGAAGGAAACAGCTTAGTGGAAGTGGCAGTGTCCCAGCTCTGGTGGTGTTACAGCTCTGTGACTGCTCCTGCAGAGCAGGGCAACCCCCTAGGAGAGAACAGCAGCTCAGGGCAGTTTTGCAGTCATATTTATACTCACTGGTAATTGCACGCCAATTAAGGGATTATGCAGAGATTATGGTTTATGCAGAAATTTTTAGGGAAAGAGTAATAACTTTTGAGTCATCGGGCCATTGCCATGGAAAGGAGTGGTAACGCTGGGGTGTTGCCATGGCAATGGTAAATTGACATGGCACACTGGTGGGTGTGTCTGATTGGAAAGCTTCTCCCCACCTCCCGCCACCCGCATCCTGTTTTAGCGAGTCCTCAATCTGGTCTGGCTTCTGAGCCCCACCTTTGAGGTTGAGTCATGCGTCCTACCTCAGAACCTCAGAATACTTTAGTGCGCATTTCCTACAAAACCACAATTCAACCGCCAAAAATCAGAGAATTAACGTGGATAAATAATTGCCATCTAATCGTCAGATCCTGTCTCATGAGTTGTCCCAGTAATGCCCTTTTACAGCAAATGGATCCACTTTGGAACCATGAGATGGATTTAATTGTAGGTCTGCTCATTCTACTTCACTCTAGAACTGTCTCTTTGACTTTCTTGACTTTATGACCTTGGCACTTGCGAAGATTACAAGAGGGTTATTTGGTAGAGTGTGTGCCTCAATTTGAGATTGTCTGCGGTTTCCTCATGTTTGGATTTAGGCTGGTGTCTTTGGCAGGAGCATTACAGATGTGAAACTGTGGTCTTCTTATCACCCACTATTGGTAGGACACTATTTTAACATGTCCTTTTACTGGGAATATTCACCCTGGTCATTTGACTAAATCTAGTGTCTGCCAGACTTCTCCAAGATAAAGTTATTCTTTTAGAATAAGTGTTTTGTGGAGGGGTACTTTAAAAATAAATATCCCCTTCCTTACCACACTTATAATTTCTTAATAACAGTATGGATTCATAGTTTTCTATTTTATTCCGTAGGTTATAATTCACTAATATTATTACTTATTTTGAAATGTAAATCTTTCCAGATCTGGCCAGTAGGAGCCCCCCCTGAGTTCCTTTGACACGTCCTCATCATTCCCTGAGTACTTTCCTTTTTTTGTTTTATTTTGTTTTGTTTTCTGAGACAGTCTCACTGTTGCCCAGGCTGGAGTACAGTGGTGCAATCTCAGCTCACTGCAACCTCTGCCTCCCGAATTGGAGTGATTCTCCTGCCTCAGCCTCCTGAGTAGCTGAGATTACAGGGACCTCCCCCACCACACTTGGCTAATTTTTGTATTTTTAGTAAAGATGGTTTTGCCATGTTGGCCAGGCTGGTCTTGAACTCCTGACCTCAGGTGACCCACCCACCTTGGCCTCCCAAAGAGCTGGGATTATAGGCATAAGCCACCCTGCCTGGCATCCCTGAGCACTTTCTTAGTTTCTGACACACACAAGAAGTTTCTCTCTCATCTTATACTTTCTCCACCCAAGCCCTGAAATAAACCAGTTTTATCAGGAAACTGGTTCTTTTTTGGTGGACAATGGTATTGAGATGACCAGATCTGGGTGCTAGTGACATAGGAGGTGGAAGGAAGCTATTTAGGCAGATAGTGAGGGAAAAGAGTCTTTGGCAGAACTTCCATTTGAACAAAAAGCAGCCCAAGAAATCACTTATTTTCTAACAAAGAGCAGCCTGGAAGATCAGGCTGCAAACATAAATAAGGAAGCTGGAAGCTTGCACTGGGAGGACGCCAGCAGCTGTACAGATAGAAAGGGCTACCTGGGGCCAGGCACGTCCACCATGGGGGCTCCTCCTCCTCTTTTTTAGCACGTGCACAGTAAGAAAGAAACAAGCAACATGGAGTAGCTCAACCTGGGTACCGGCCTGCATAATAAAAGGTTGGGGTGGAGGCTGTCAGAGATTCATGCCCTATGCAGATGTCACACCTGGTCCTAACAGGTTTCTGTGCCCTGTTTAGATCAGATACCCCCTCCCCACTAACTCATTTATAAACACCCCTGCATTTCACTTCAGGCCAGCAGCCCTGTTTCCGGGACGACTCTCTGTAGCAGAAGGCTGCTCTCTTTATTTCTCCTGTTAAATTTCTGCTCTAAGCCTCACCCTTGGCCTGTCCCTGTCCTTGATTTCCTTGGCTATAAGAGCAAGAACTCGGGGTGTCATCCCAGACAATGAGGCCGCTTCACTAGGAGTCTTGTCCACTGTCTTTGGAGCATCACTTCACCCAGACCCTGTCAGTGGACAGAGCCAGGAATATATGTAGATCTATTTATATGTCTTTATCTACTCTACGTATATTAAAAATTCATGTGTGGCACACGCCTGTAATCCCAGCACTTTGGGAGACCGAGGTGGGCAGATCATGAGGTCAGGAGTTTGAGACCAGCCTGACCAACATGGTGAAACCCCATCTCTACTAAAAATACAAAAATTAGCCAGGTATGGTGGCAGGCTCCTGTAATCCCAGCTACTCGGGAGGCTGAGGCAGGAGAATCACTTGAAACTGGAAGATGAAAATTGCAGTAAGCCAAGATCACGCCACTGCACTCCAGCCTGGGTGAAAGAGCGAAACTCCATCTAAAAAATAAAATTAAAAATTAAAAAAAAAAATTCCATGTATTCACACTTATATTGCCCATTCCAATCCAAGAGCACTGGGTTCATTTAGTTTTCTCCCCCTCCCTAACAGTAAGAAATCTGTCTTCTGTTACCCTCAGTCTATTTACTTATTTGATCAATCCCCTAGTATGTCAACGCTCTGACTGCTGCCACAACCCACTCCACCGTAAGAATGTGTCATTCCTCGCCATACTCGGGCTCCCATGCTCCAGGATTTGGCTGCCATCTCTGCCTCCCTCCGTTGACTCCCCTTGATTTTCTTAGGACTCTGACTCCCCAGGTGGCTAACCTCCTGCACAGATGCCTTCTCACCCAGCCTGGGCTCCAACACTCCCACATCAGGCCACCTGTCTCTGAAGACATTCTTCCCACGCTCCTGAAGTTCTAACACCAGTCGGGACATGATCCATGCATGCACTTCCTCCTCCCACTGCCCAAGGGTGAGAGTTCATTCATCTTCCAGCAGGCTTGTTTATTTGTCACAGTTATAAAATCAGATTAAAATAACAGGGCAACTGAAATGTACATGGAGGGAATTCTGCAACTGAAAACACATCAAGGTATTTACTTCAATGCAGCAGTCTTGACTTACTGAGTTATCAATAGGATAACCCATGATGCTTTCAATTCTCTGAGCTCTAATCCTATGACATTTGTTCAAGTAGCGGAGGTTTGGTAGACAGCATGGGCTTCTGAAGCCAAAAAGACAGAACCTGCTCTTCCTCCCTTCCCAAGATTGTGGAATGTTTTATCAGCGTCCCAGATAATAGCAAGAATTCAGAGAATGTAACTCAAAGCCTCCTCCATGTTAGCAAAGTCCTTTGCTGATTCTGTTTTTATTCTTAAACAAGTCTTCAGATGTGCCAGATCTTCTCTTATCACTGAATGGCTCATGTATTGAGCAGTTCTTTGCCCAGTATTTACTTGAACGATTCGGATCACCCTGGCACAACGATGATGGCACACTGCATTTGTCTCTGCTGTTTTCTCCGACTTTCAAGAATCTGGAGGCAATTTAAATGGTGTGGAGGATGCCATTGACATGGTGCCTTTCTGGCTTCCACTCTCAGCTCTTGATCCCCGTCTCAACTTTCAGCTTTTCACCAGAGGCAGGATTGTATGCAGGAAAGAACGTGGGTTTTGGAGGCAGTCAGATATAGTTTGAAATCTGTTGAAGTGAAACTTCATTAACTTATCTGTAGAATGGTGTCAAAAGTTCTACGCATTTCGCTAAATTTCTGTGAGGATTTGGGACAACATCAATGTAATGGGGAACATAATTTGACCATTTTGTATGTGCTTTTTTTTTTTTTTTTACTTCCTGCTTTCCAAGTACATGGCCTTGATTCTAGTACATTCAAGGCACACATCAGCCTGAGAAAGGGGGATGATTTCTATAAAAGGAACACAAAGCAAAATTAACAAAAACCGGGGCAACAGTTAATATTGAATTTCTGTCATTAAAACTATGATTTATGTTCTATCAAAAAGATACAGGCACTACCATGTTCATCACAGCACTATTCCCAATAGCAAAGACATGGAATCAACCCAGGTGCCCATCAACGGTGGACTGGGACAAAGAAAATGTGGTACATACACACCATGGAATACGATGCAGCCTTTAAAAAGAATGAAATCATGTCCTTTGCAGCAGCATGGATGCAGATGGAAGCCATTATCCTAAGGGAATGAATCGACACAGAAACAGAAAACCAAATACTGCATGTTCTCACTTGTAAGTGGGAGCTCACACCTGTAATCCCAGCACTTTGGGGGGCTGAGGCACGCACATCACCTGAGGTCAGGAGTTCGAGACCAGCCTGGCCAACATGGTGAAACCCCATCTTTTCTAAAAGTACAAAAAACAAATTAGCCAAGTGTGGTGGCACTTGCCTGTAGTCCCAGCTACTCAGGAGGCTGAGACATGAGAATCACTTGAACCCAGGAGGTGGAGGTTGCAGTGAGCAGAGATCATGACACTGCACTCCCTCCTGGGCAAGAGGCAACAAAGTGATACTCGGCCTCAAAAACTAAATAAATAAAGTAAGTGCAAGCTAAACATTGGGTCCTCATGGACATAAAGATGGCAACAATAGACGCTGGGGATGATTAAAGGAGGCAGGGTTAAAAAAACTACCAGTTGGGTACTATACTCAGTACCTGACACCACAAACCTCAGCACCATACAATATACCCAGGTAACAAACCTGCACATGTACCCCATGAATCTTAAATAGCAATTGAAAAATTAAAAAAAAACCTTAGTTGAAAAAGACAAAACATTTAGAAGTTTAAAAACATAAGAAGTGTACTTTTAAATGAAGCAAAACAAAAGCCTATTGGGCAAGGCTTTTGCCCTCAAAAAAGATTAGCTGAATTCATTTTTTTTTTTTTCGTTAGCATTGTGAGTTAAACTGTAGAGTTTTATGTAAGGCACAAACAGCAGAAAGAAGAGGAAAGCAACTTGCCCTTTTCCAGCCCTGAAACAAAAACGTAAAGGAATAGGGAGTAAGAAGAGAGAATTAGATGGAAGGAGAACCACGCCCGATTCTTCCCTGCAAAGTGTGTTGTGCATGCTGAGTTCATGGACTCTTGTCTTGTGGCTTATTGAGGTCCCAGGAGGGAGGATACCTCCCAAGCAGCCTCATACCAAACAGAACATCGTCCACCACAGTCAGGCAGAGAAATGCCTGGGAGTTGAGCTCCTCAGCTCCTCTTCCTTTCTACTAGGTAAGGACACAGAGTCCAGGGCCAGCGGGGCTGCTGCAGGGCTGCTCAGATAAGGCAAAGCGATCCACAGCAGAGGCTGAGGATATATCATCTGGCCAGGTGACCACATGGAAGAGAAGGCAGGTTCAGGAGTCAGCAGGCAGTGAGACAGGAGGAGACCCCTGGTCAGCTTGTGGAGGTGACTGGTGCAGCCCAGAAGCATTGCCCAGAAAAATGGCCCACATGTTCATGAGCCCAAAACAGCAGGGTTGGAAGCAGTTGATCAAGGGACATCACCCTGGTGGCCAGCAGATGTTGCCAGATCACACCCCAAATCCAGCACGAGATCAGGGTCCCCCTTTACCCCAAACCCAAGAGGCTGTGTGGTCTTTCCTCAGTGCCTTCTCTGCCAACTGCACCATCTTAGAGAGGAGAGAAGAAGAGAGGGGGTATTTGGAGAGACACCTTTGCTCTCAGCTTATTTCTTCATTCTCTTACAATTTTTATCTAAATTAGATTGTTTTAGTCCAAAAAGCATTGTTTAATTTTCTTGGGTTGGGTTGTTTAAACCATGATAAAGATTTAACTTTTGCTTCATCTCCCAGAGAGTCGGGGAAAGGTACATCTGTGAAAGGTCTTCCAGTATATGAAGACTAAAGTTGTTCATACCTGACTTGTTCCCATGACGCTTTTAGGTGCAAGTCAGTCCCAGCGACTTCCACCAAAATAAACAGCCAAGAAACTGAAAACAGGGCCTGAACACAGTCAAATCATGTTCCAAGAATGGTTATTAACATCCCATCTGTCCCTGGATCTTTCAACCAACCATGAGTGTGCCACTAGTGGCCAAGGATAGGAGTCCGGGGAGGGCCAGTGAGTTCCATTTCCTTCTTTGTTGATCATACCCAGTGAAGTCACCTCTTTTCCATTTTTAAGGACCTGATGTTAAGAGCCTTGAATTTCATGAAAACAAGAGAAAGTATTAGGGAAGTTTTGCATGTGCTAATCTAAGACTTTCTGCTACTCTGGTCATGGTAGGACAGCAATACCAGCCATTTCTCATTCCCATGTGTCCCAGGAGATGACAACAGGGAAAAGCCTATTATATACTACATCTGAGTAGACACTTAGCTTTTTATTTTTTTATTTATGCATTTATTTTTATTTTATTTGTTTATTTATTTTGCGGGGGTGGTATTACCCTGTCGCCCAGGCTGGAGTGAAGTGGTAGGTCTGGCTCATTACAACCTCTGCCTCCTGGGCTCAAACCATCCTCCCACCTTAGCCTTCTAAGTATCTGGGACTGCCAGCACATGCCACCACACCCAGCTTATTTTAAAATTTTTTATAAAGATGGGATTTCACCACGTGGCCAGGCTGGTCTCAAACTCCTGGGCTCAAGCAATCCTCCTGCCTCGGGCTCCCAAAGTATGGGGATTATAGGCGTGATGAGCCACTGCACCCGGTCTACACTTACTTTTTTAAAAGAGCCTTGAGCTCAAGTTTGGATTAAAGGAAGAAAACAAATCGTAAGGCAAAACAGGAGAGGAAAGTGCACCACCTGGAACTGTATGATAAAACATCAGTGATTCAGCCTGGGAAGGTGCCCTGCCAAAATAGCGTTTCCAATGTGCTTGGAACATAATTTGTGTTTAATTTTAAATGAAACTGATTAGAAGTGTATCTATATTTTATTTACCAACAAGGCCAAATGACTCACTAGTGTGAGCTGTGTGTCTGCCCAAGCTTTGCAGGTGCCAAAGTCTATATAAAAGGATTCCTAATTCGGAAGAGACAATGGGAATTTTCCGACTGGCAGCTCTCATCTTGGTTAATTAGATGGTATTAAGAAGAAAAAGGTTGGCCACGTTATCTTGAAGAAAGTATTATTAGAGATGGCAGTAGATCCTAAAACATTTAATACCCTGTGTTCTGGTCTCCAACGTGCCATCTGGAGTAGTTACTTAGGGAAAATTACAACAAATTGATAGAAATATTAACTGCCTCAACTAACAAAAATAAAAGCTCTCTTGATGAAAAATAGCATTTTAAGTGTAATTTGTGGATCATGATTTGACAGATGACAAATATAGGTTTTAAAGTGTCACAAGACTTGTGTCTCTCATTAGAATCACCACCACATATGTACTATTAAAACACAAGGACCAGAAGTGTTGGCTGACGTCTGTAATCCCAGCATTTTGGGAGGCTGAGACAGGTGGATCACCTGAGGTCAGGAGTTCGAGACCAGCCTGGCCAACATGGTGAAACCTCATCTCTACTAAAAAGGCAAAAATTAACTGGATATGGTGACGCATACCTGTAATCCCAGCTACTTGGGAGGCTGAGTCAGGAGAATTGCTTGAACCCAGGAGGTGGAGGTTGTGGTGAGCCAGGATTGCTCCATTGAACTCCAGCCTGGGAGACAAGAGCAAGACTTTGTCTATAAAAAAAAAAAAAAAAAAAAAAAAAAGTCAAGTAACTTCTCTAAGACCCATTTAAAACACACACAACCTATTCGAGTGGCCCACATCAAGAACATTGACAACACCAAATACTGGTGAGGAAGTGGAGCACCAAGAACTCTCTTTGCTGGTGGGAATGCAACATGGTACAGACCCTCTGGAAGACAGTTTGGAGATTTCTTACAAAACTAACCATACTTATCATATGATCCAGCAATCATGTGCCTTGGTATTTACCCTAAGCAGTTGAAAAGTTGTGTTCACACAAAACCTGCACGCAGATATTTATAGCAGCTTTATTCCTGATTACCAAAATGAGGCAGCAAGCAAGACGTCCTTCAGTGGGTGAACGGATACATAAATTGGGTTACATCCAGACAATCGAATATTATTCAGTGCTAAAAAGAAATGAGCGATCAAGCTATGAAAAGAGATGGAGGAAACTTGCATGCCTATTACTAAATGAAAGCAATCAATCTGTAAAGGCTATATACTGTATAATTCCAACTATATGACATTCTGGACAAGGCAAAACGAGAGACAGGAAAAAGATCGGCAGTGTGGTTGCGAGGGTAAGGCAGGAAGGGAGGGATGAACAGGCTGAGCACATTTTTAGGACAGTGAAACTATTCTGTAGGATACTATAATGACAGATACATGTCACAATCCATAGAATGAACAATACCAAGGGTGAACCATAATGTAAACTGGACTTCGGGTGATAATGCTGGGTCAATGTAGCTTCATCAGTTACAAGAACTGTACTACTCTTGTGCGGGATGCAGATGCTAGGAGAGGTTATGTGGGTCCTAGGGCTGGGACTCTACAGTTTATCTCTGTGCTTTTCCTTCTGTTTTACTGTAAGCCTAAAACTGCCCCCAAAAAGTTGTCTTAAAAAAAAAAAAAAAAAAAAAAACTAGCTATCAACTCACAAATCTCATACATATTTTTCTTTATTTTCTGGCTTAAACAAGGAAGGAATATTCTGATGAATTACTTACTTTGGTTTTAAAGTCCCAGATAAAGAAAATTATATTATGACAACCTTGTTTCAGAAAGCTTCTCATGCTCTCTACCAATTAGATTAGGATAAGCAGAAAGACTGAAAGGCTTAAGACATGGTTCTCAGAAATAATAAACAACAGTGAACACACCTGCTATTTACTTACTTCTTGCCAGGTGCTACAAAACACCTGATAGAAAATGAGGGGAAAGTGCTGGTCTCACAAAGGTCATTTCAGCTTTATCTGGGCCCACTGGCAAGTAAATACCAGCAGAATCCTTTTGGACCAAGGACAGAAATATGGTAACTTTACAGTGAAATCTTTCCATTTTTCCCTTCAGAAATGTCTTTTTTTTTTTTTTTTAATAAGTGGGGCAAAATAGAGGTTAGGAGATAAAACTTTCTTGTAACATGATTCATTTCGGTTTTGCTAACAGAATTGCTCATCATTTTCTGTTTCAGAAAAAGCATTTTATCCTTCTGAAGTCTAGAGCATGCTTGGAAAAGAGGAATAGTTCTAACCTCAGACTCATAATTTTGAAGCATAGATTCTGTAGTCATATCTAGTTATGTTTTGAAATTCAGTTCTCTTATGAGTAAATAAATAGGGTTTGGAATGTTTCGTTAACAAAAAAAAAATGGTAATACAGGATCAAAGTGTCTTTTCAAGTTAATGATCATGTGATAGCACACTGCAAAGAAAAAAACCCAGATAAAACACAAGAAATAAAGATAAATGGAATATGTTTTGGCATAGCCAAATTATCTGCTACAAAGAAGAGTTGCTATGCTTTCGGTGGAAAATAAATGAGGAACATTCTGTCCAAAACAAAACTTTTTGAAGAGAATATATTTCATTGAAAAGTTTTTAAAGTGTGGTTGAAGCTATTATCTAACTTTATGGATCCATTTAAAAATGCCTACGAGAGAACCCTGTGGACTCCCTTGCCTTTTCTGTATCATATTTAGGATCATATATCATTCATTCTGAAGGGGGGGAAAACCCATACCTAGCTGGTACAGGATAATCCCTTGATCAGGAAGGTAATTAAGCAGCTTCGAGCTGGATTCCATAGTGCCAGTGACGTAGCCCCTGGTGTTTACCCTAACACACCTCCTGGCTCCATTACAGTAGTCATATGCAGAGTCCCCAGGCCTCCCCACTCCCACCTTTGGGCAACTCAGGCACTGTGACACAAACGTTACTCCATAGCCAAAAGCACTCCATAGTTAGTGAGGGTTCTTTTTAGGGCATGGGATGCCATTTAATGCAAAATGTACTTTGATATCTTCAAAGATTAAATGCTCTTTTATCACTGATTTCAAAGTTCAAAGACATTTAAGAGCGCTTATGATCTGGTCTTATTATCTCTTTCCAGCTTTTCTACAACTCCCTCTCCCATTATCCCACACTGTTACACAGCTGGAATACTAGGGTGTGTGTGTGTGTTTTTTTTCTTGTTTATGTGTTTGCTTAATGCTTCCACATAATTTGTTTCATTTGCAAAAATCTGCTCCTCCTCTAATTCTGACTATTTATGTCTCATCCACCCTTCCTCCAAACAGCATTTAAATGGCATTTCCTCTGTGAAGTCTTCCCTGGATCTCTGTCAACTCCTGGCTAGACATAATCTCTTCTTTCCTTTTGCATTCTTATAGCAGTTAGCTAGTACTTCTCTTATAGACAGATTATCATATTCTAGTTCACATTTGTTATTTGAATGCAACTTTATTTTCTCTAATAATAATAACAACAATAATAGCATCTACCATTGTTTTGAGGGCTCACTATTGGGCCAGCACTACCTAGCTGGTGCTTTATTCCTCACAGTAACTCTATCAAGCAAGTATTACAATATCTGTTTTACAGATGCACAAACTGAGGCTTAGAGAGCTTAAAGCAGTGTCCAAAGCCACAGAGCCACCATGTGCTGGGATTCAATAAGTCCCCAGTCTAACTCTAGAGCCTATTATCTCAGCCACTGCTATATTGCTAGATCCTGAAGTTCTTTAAAGGAAAAGGGAGGAAACTCACATTTACTGAACACCTAATCTCTGCCTGGCACTGCAGCAGGAACTTTCATGCATATTATCTGATTTATCTGTGAGTGAGACAGTATCATCCACATTTTGCAACTGAGAAAACCAAGCTTCACCATAAATACATATGTTTTAAAGGGAGCTGACTGGATTGAGATACTTGTGGTGCATATAACTGCTGAAAGATTGATAATCAGAATATATAAACACGTCCTACAAGTTAATGAGGAAAATAATAACTACCCTGTAGGGAAGTGAGCAAAGGAGATGAACAGGCAAGTCATCAAAGAAGGAGGCAGAATGAGCCAAAATCTATGAAATGGTGCTTAGCTTTACTAGAATTAAGTAGAATACAAATTTAAACAATGAGATATAATTTCTTTTTTTTTTTTTTTTTGAGACGGAGTCTCGCTCTGTAGCCCAGGCTGGAGTGCAGTGGCTCACTCTTGGCTCACTGCAAGCTCCGCCTCTTGGGTTCACGCCATTCTCCTGCCTCAGCCTCCCGAGTAGCTGGGACTACAGGTGCCCACCACCACGCCCCGCTAATATTTTGTATTTTTAGTAGAGATGGGGTTTCACTGTGTTAGCCAAGATGGTCTCGATCTCCTGACCTCGTGTTCCGCCCGCCTCAGCCTCCCAAAGTGATGGGATTACAGGCGTGAGCCGCTGCGCCTGGCCAAGATACAATTTCATACTCATCAAAATGACAAAAATTTAAATATCTAATGATCCCCAAATGTTAAGGTAATGAGAATTTTCACACACTGGAAGTGGGAATACAAATTGATAAAGCCATTTTGGAGAGCAATTTCATTTCCACATATGGAAGAAGTGAAACTGGAGGTTTGAATTGTCCCAGGATAAGTACAAGTGTGTTCGCTCCAGTATTGTTTAGAAAATGGAAAACTATGATATTATAATATAATGGAATGTTACTAAGACAAAAGAATAACCTATATGCATCAAAAATAGATAAATCTTGATAGCATAATGTGATGACCCAACTAGAAGCCACTTTCTGTGAACCAGAAAGTGGACTGTCACCAGAAATCAAATCTGCTGGTGGTGTGACTTTGGACTTTCCAGGCTCCAGAACTATGAGAAATAAATTTCTGTTGTTCTTTTCTTTAAGTTGCGAAAGTGTTAACCAGCCTGGCCAACGTGGCAAAACCCTGCAAAAAATACAAAAGAATAGCCAGACGTGGTGGCACATGCCTGTAATCTCAGTCACTCCGGAGGCTGAGGCATGAGAATTGCTTGAACCCGAGAGTTGGAGGTTGCAGTGAACCGAGATGGCGCCACTGCACTCCAGCCTGGGCAGCAGAGGGCCACTTTGTCTCAAAAAAAAAAAAAAAAAAAAAAAAACCCACCACAACCCACAACAAAAACCCACGAACGGAAGCAGAAGAGGAGGAGAAAGCAGGGAGGAGCCAGTCCTGAAGACATCATCGCTCTGTATTTACACCTGGTTCTTGGAGTCCCAGAGAAACATCCTGATTATTTTGGGGCTGGTTTTTAAAACAAATGAACTCATGGATTCAATGTCTGTTCTTCATGCCCACTTAACAAAATGCATCTGTGTTATGTTTTCATTTGATGAAACAGGAGATGAGTTCCCTTGGCTCCCAACTGTTTTTTTTTTTTTTTTTTTTGAGACGGAGTCTCGCTCTGTCGCCCAGGCTGGAGTGAGTGGCCGGATCTCAGCTCACTGCAAGCTCCGCCTCCTGGGTTTACACCATTCTCCTGCCTCAGCCTCCCGAGTAGCTGGGACTACAGGCGCCCGCCACCTCGCCCGGCTAGTTTTTTGTAGTTTTAGTAGAGACGGGGTTTCACCGTGGTCTCGATCTCCTGACCTTGTGATCCGCCTGCCTCGGCCTCCCAAAGTGCTGGGATTACAGGCGTGAGCCACCGCGCCCGGCCGGCTCCCAACTGTTGATGTTTGTAACTGGATGGCATCTGGCTTATTCTCACCGTTGCCATCTAAGAGCTACTGCAAATCCAAGAACCTGGTGCCCAGAATTATGAAGCAAATTTTCGGTCCACATTCCTTCAAAAAGAAAATTTACCCCACCTCCCATCACTTGACTAAGTGACAGAAATTGATGGTATCAGGCAAACATCTAGTGAAATGCAGTTTAATTCTATGGCCTAAACTACAAAAATGCACTGACTTTATATTAGGAGTTAGCAAAGCACAACAAGTTTTAACAAGATATGAACAGACTGGAGGTTTGAATTGTATAAACATATTTTGGTGCCAAAAGAAAACATTGTCGAGTGGTTTGAGCACCTCAAAGAATAGATGGTTTGAGTATATATTTAAGCAGAAAAGGAGAACCTAGTACCTCTCCTGAGGGGTAGGGTTGGGGAAGGTAGTAATACCTGGTTTAACATTTTCAAACTCTCTCTTCCTTGAGCCTTTACTTATTTTAAATTCTTTTGCCATTTTGTTTGTATTTGATTTAAATTTATGTTTGTTTGTTCTACCTCTTTCAGTAAAATCCAGTACAAATAAACACAGAGAAAAATTGGAAGGTCCTTCTGGAAAGTACTTATTTCAACCCTCTCTCAGCCCATCCCTGTGAAGGTTCAGGGGATTAAAGTCTTCCATCTCTGGCCAAGAAGAGGACTCATCAAAAATTATACTATGTAAGCCTCTCTACTGATTTCTGTATGATATAGACTTAATTTGAACAAGGACTGTATTAACTGAAAAAGAAGTTGCATTCTGGTGGTAGGGAAAAGACTATATATGGAAGCTGCAATCTGATCTGATCTGCTCAAAGTTAGTGACAGTTAAACAGATTTTACATTAACTGTATATCTATGAGCCTCAGTGCTTTACCCAAAATGGCAGAGATACTTTCTCTTCTCATATTCCTATCTTTGCTGAATTATTACCCTAATACCACTGTATGTTGTCTATTACTCTGTAAAAAAAACAAAAACAAAAACAAAAACCCTCAAAATTTAGCAGTATAAAACCACAGACCTTTATTACACATAGTTTCAAAGGGTCAGGAATCCATGAGTAGCTTAATTGAGTGGCTCTGGCTCAAAGACTCTCATGAGGCTGTCGTCAAGGTATAGTCCATGGCTGCAGTCTCATCTGAAGACTTGACTGGGGATGTAGGTTCTGCTTTCAAGATGGCACACTCACATGGCTATTGGAAGAAAGCTTTAGCTCCTTGCTGACAGGTGGCAGAAAGCCTGAGTTCCTTGCTCCATTAGGCACTCTATGGGCTGCTTGAGTGTCTCATGATATGATAGCTGGCTTCCCATAGAGGGAGTGAACTGAGGGAGAAAGCAAGGCTGAACCACAATATCTTTTATAATCTAGCCTAAGGAGTCACATGGCATCACTTCTCCAGTGTTCCACTGATCATTCAGACCAATCCTGATACCGTCTGGAAGGGGATTACACAGAGTGTGACAGACAGGAGGCAGAGATCATTGCAAGCCATCTTAAAGGCAGGCTACCACAACTACACCCCCAGGTAATGAACTGTTAATATTTGCTTTAAAATTCTGAATCCCTGTTTCAAGTAACCTCTTTTCCCTAGTGCATTCAAGTTTATATTACCCTTGGGAATTACAAAAATTGAAAATGTGTAAATATTAGTGCTGAACTTTGTGTTGCCCCTCCAGAAGTATGTTCAAAAGGATAGTTTCTTTTGGAGGGCAGGGGAGATACTCTGGAATCAGACTGTGATGATATTTGCATAACATTGTAAATATGTAATACTGAAACCATTGAACTTAAAATGCTTAAAATATGTTATGTGAATTTTATGTCAAAAAAATGACTTTAAAAGAGAGGGCATGAATAGTATTATTATCAAATTGGCTGGTTTAGAAAGACTTAGGGTTGCTTTTAGCTCTTTCTGTTCTGTTTGTTCTGTTAGCTCAAAATTTTAAGTATGATTAACCGACACTATTAGGTCCTGGGAAAATGGATTCATGGAAATAAAGCTCATGGTAGGTTGGAATGTGCTGGTGCAGTGTAATGACAAGGGTTTTCAGAGCACATTGGCCTACATTCTTGTGATCTGACTCCCATGATCCTTCCACTAAAACAATAATTATAGCATATTTTATTCTGACCTAACAAGTGTTGAAAATGTTATTAAAGGACTTATGTATTGTTTGAGCAGTTCTCCCAAATGCCTTTTGTCAGGGGATTTTTCACGATTTGTCATTTCAGTTGGCAATTGTTTTGCATTATGTTGTAGTGTGTTGTCAGTTATTCAGAGAGACACCACAATTTTTTGTCTTACATTTAATACTACTTATGGCTATGAGACCTGGGTCTGCCAAAGCTCCTTGAGCAGTTTTAGCTGCAATGTAAGCATCATCCTTATCAGTAATCAGGAAAACAAAGTCAATATCAACTAGCACTGATTGGCTCCATATGCCAGGAATCATGTATATTGCATCATTTAATATTAAGCAACTGTCCTGAATAGTTGTTAGTCTTGCCATTGAGCTTCAGATTCATCGCATGACTTTCCCAGAGGTCATATAACCATTTAAAAATATATCACCAAAACTACAATGCTCAAACACAAGATATTTATCCACTTTGAAGCAATTCAATGTATCATAATCAAATTGAACTGAAACTAATAACATTGAATTAATTCAACTAGAAATGTACAAAGATTGTGTGTCAGCTGGAACTCTCCAAGAAGCCATTGCAGGATAAGCTGAAGTGGCACAACTACTTAGAAAAAGGAGAGAAATAAACAAACAATTTTAGGTGCCCTAAACCACATTTCAAAATCATTTAGCTTAGTAAGAGGAGCTCTTTGAAACAGCAACTATAGATATATTACTTTGGAATATTGCTAACTGGAAAACATCAATTATGGAGAATCACCTCACAGGAATACTGAAATTTCATAGTAAATAGTTAAAAAAGATTTAATCTTGAAAAGTAACCAGGGGAATTGTAAATATAAGCTTATTTTATCTTTTTTCTTTCTTTTTTTTTTTTTTTTTGAAACGGAGTCTCGCTCTGTCGCCCAGGCTGGAGTGCAGTGGCTTGATCTCCGCTCACTGCAAGCTCCGCCTCTTGGGTTCACTACATTCTCCTGCCTCAGCCTCCCGAGTAGCTGGGACTACAGGCGCCCGCCACCACACCCAGCTAATTTTTTGTATTTTTAGTAGAGACAGGGTTTCATAGTGTTAGCCAAGATGGTCTCGATCTCCTGACCTCGTGATCTGCCTGCCTCGGCCTCCCAAAGTGCTGGGATTACAGGCGTGAGCCACCGTGCCCAGACTATTTTATCTTATATTTAACAAAATGTTGGTTTTTATTGCACCTATATGTTAATTCTTTAAAATGAACAAAGAATAAATGAAATGTTTATGTACAGAGTTTTGGGGGACATTGTCTTTCTAAAAATGTAGGCTGGCCCTTTTACGCACCTTTCCTTTATGTGCCTCACTGATGCAGTGTAATTGTAAAGAGGATTATTTTACTTAAAAATTCTAGGATTTGACCCATTTCCCAGGGGCCAGTCTTAATTCTCTGATACTGAAATCAC